>NC_056581.1:1385000-1596407 GCF_018340385.1 Cyprinus carpio | reverse complement strand
AGAGGCCTTACCATGGAAGAGGGCTGCCAGGGTTAGTTCAGCCTAACTTTACAAAGGTCAACTGTCAATTTTTCGTCAAGAAAACTGTACGTCTGTATAGTAACTTCACTATACTTTTATAAATATAGTACTGTTACAGTAATGGCATTACTGTATAGAACAACAACATGTAATTGTCACAGTTTTATGTAATTTTTTAATAGGAAAATATTGACAGCATACTGTTGTCCTCTCAGAATTAACAGGAGACAACCTGGTGGTGGTCGCCCACGTGTGTTTTGACTGACCAGCAGGAGTTAGCTGTGGTGGAAATGGTCAGGGGCAAGGAATGACATACGGCTGTCTCTGAAATCAAGAAGCTATTGAGAACAAGCAATGATACCTTTGCCAATGTGCCGTCAATTAACCTTCCAACTATTGCCCGCCCTTTTAAAGAAGCACCAGGTTTCTATGAAACAACAATTTTTTACTTGGTGCCTTGGAGACAAACAATGCCCGGATGAGTGAAACAACTGCATTCAGAATATGTTCAGGTACAACACTAAATTGGTTGTACTGTATGGTACATGCAATTTACAGTGCTGACTAACAATGTCAACTATTATTTATAAAAGAGCTAACCAAAATTATTAATTATTTTAGAGGGTGATGTGAGTTGGGTGCTGCTGTGAATCATCACAGGTATATGGGCAATCTGGCAAAAAACAGATGCCATGGACATAACCTTATTGGCCAAAGGGCAACCATCCAAGGTGCCTGGACAACGTGGGGCAAACATCTCAATGTGTGCCAGCTATATCTGAAGATAGGCTGTAGACCCAGTTTCTAGGATCATACAAAAACTGAACACCTGATAGCTTTTCTAAATGAGCTTGAGCAGGCCTTTTAGGGTGAAGATGTCATCTATGTTATCGTGTGGGACAATGTCAGTTTCCACCATGCAGAGCTGGTTCAGGAATGGTTTCAGGCACATCCTCGGTTCATGACCTTCTACCTTCCCCCATACTCTCCTTTGTTAAACCCGATTGAGGAATTCTTCTCTACATGGAGGTGGAAGGTATATGATCACGGTCCCCATAAGCATGTCACTCTTCTTTAAGCCATGGATGAAGCTTGTGGTGATATAAACTGCAAAGCAATGTCAAGCCTGCATTCGTCATGCCAGAAGGGTTTTCCCGTGGTGCCTGAACAAAGACGACATTCACTGTGATGTTGATGAGAATTTATGGCCCAATGTTGAAGGTGCCTGAACATTAAAGGGGTGCTATTATGCTTTTTTACTTTTTCAACTTTAGTTAGTCTGTAATGTTGCTGTTTGAGCATAAAAAAAGATCTGCAAAGTTACAAAGCTCAAAGTCCAGCTCAAAAGGAGATAATCACTTTTCAAAAACTACAACAAACGACTCGTTTGGACTACAACAGATATTTTTTCACGGGATTTGTGATATCACAAAGATCAATGAATGGGACGAGACCTGGTAGAGTTGCATTAGAGAATGCAACGAGTGTCATCACTATGTCGGAGACACGCTAGTGTTCCCAAAACAGACAAGCTTAGAGTGGTTACAATCATCCGGGTTTAAATCGCGGTCAAATTTATTTGATTTTGACGCAATATTTACACTGAAGCCCACTACAGACGAGCATGATAAGGGGCATGACATTTCCCGACCAGGCGCCAATTGCTGTCAATCACAACCAGTGTTGGGGAAATTTACTTTTAAAAGTAATGCCTTACAATATTGCGTTACTCCCTAAAAAAGTAACTAAATACGTTACTTAGTTACTTTTTATGGATTATGTTTTTTAAATATGAGCAGGGCTTGATTGTTTTTAATATAAGAAGTTCTATTTATAGCAAATGTAAAAGCCCTTTCACACCAAAAAGTGTAATGAATAAACCTCAGGCTGAAGGAAAAGTAAATTCACGTCTGTACAGTAGAACACAGGAGAAGAAGGTTCAACACTCTTCAGCAATAAAAAAAAACAATGAAGCACAATTGTTAGTTTATCTAAAGTCATTTTTGATTATTAGTATGGTTGAACTGGATCATTAAAGGTCAGCAGCAAAGACACTGTTAATAAAATGGGAATAGATACATTTGTGTTATTTAATATATTTAGTTATTGCAGGTTTGCGTCATATTTTGAGTTTGCATTTCACTGTTTTGATTAATTTTGATGAATACTAAATCTGTTTTGTTTTTTGTTTTTTTTTGTGAGTAGGATGAATTAATGCACATTCACATTTAGTCTAGAACTACAGTAACATCATGTTCACACAGCGCACACAACGCCTCCATACTACCGATTTCTCCCAATATGGGAACAGGAGGCTTGTCAGTCAAAAAATGGGAATACAAAGTAATTGGCGTTACTTTTTTGAAAAAGTAACTCAGATATTTTCTTGTAAATTAAAAAGTAATGCGTTACTTTACTAGTTACTTGAAAAAAGTAATCTGATTACGTAACTCGCGTTACTTGTAATGCATTACCCCCAACACTGATCACAACACACACTGGCCCAGCTAACCAATCACAACACAGACTGGTGCTGTTTACCAATCACAGCACATTTCGTATTTCAGAAGATGGGCCTTCATTTGATGCAGGAACTATTCCAGCCGTTCATGCCAGACTGGGTATGACAGCCTGTTCTAGTACACCCCCAAAACAAAATCAAGACCTTGTAAAAGAGCATAATAGGACCCCTTTAAAGGGGTCATATGATGTGATTTCAAGTTTTTCTTTCTCTTTGGAGTGTTACAAGCTCTTGGTGCATAAAGAAGATCTGTAAAGTTGCAAAGGGTAAAGTCTCAAACCCAAAGAGATATTCTTAATAAAAGTTAAGAGTCAACCACACCCCCCTAAAACGGCTCATTCTAACATGCCCCCACATGTCTATGTCACGATGTGGGAAAATTTGCATAACACCGCCCAAATGTTCATGCAGAGAAAGAAGGTGTAACTTTGATTCTTGCCGTTGCCGCCAGTGCCATGTCGTGGAGACGCTGTTTCTTTGTGAAGAGAAAATAGTTTGTTTGGATTTCCAAAATAGGACACAACTAGAAATCAGTGGTTAAGGTGTATTTACAACACTTTTTCAGAACAGTTCAACCCAAATATTTAGTGTGCAGCACATTTTATGGATGACTTTTTCCTGATCCTGGGAGAGGAGACTACAATGCTGGCTGTTCTGACTCAGTCCGTAAGTACGTTTACACATGTAAAGGATTTGCCACTGATGATTCAAACACGAGTTTTGAGCAGTGTAGAGATGCTGTTTTTTATTCCAGTCCTCGCGCCCCCCTTGTTCTGCACATTTTGTATGTTTCTCTTATCGCTTCAGACGTTTGTTCTATTTTTAAGTAAGTGAAATGATAAGTGTGATTCTCTGTGTTGCCTTGTTTGCATAACACGGCCCAAATTTTCAACGAGTTTCACTGGTAATGTTAGTGCAAATGTGTTGGTTTTATTCGTTCTCTTTTTAATTGTATTTATGTATTTACTTAAACTTGTCTCTAAATCATGCATATAATGAGAGTTGAAAGGCCAGAGATTTTTATTTATAAAATGGTATGTTCCAATATGGGAAGAGCGGGAAAAAGGTGTATTTAAGATGGCCGCCACTAGAAGTTGGGGGTGAACAGATAGAGAGCTTGGACATGATTGTGGTGCTGTGTAGCAAGGGAAACTCCAGCCTCAATGTTGTAGAGGGGAGTTGGTACTGTTTTTAGTACTTGCAGTTCTAGTTTTAGACAGTTTTGATTACAATCTTTGTTTTCAGCTCTTATACCTATTTATTTGCCTATTTTGCACACCTGCTTAAATAAACAACCCTTTGGACCCCAGCTTCGCTAGTGATCCTCCTTGTGACTGCTCGGGTCGTTATCACACAGGATATTCTGCCATGATTCCACTTCGAAGCGAATGTATATGTTCCATTCAAAGTGCAAAAAACTCGTTTGTAATGAGTTTTATTGTTGTCTCGTCTTGCCAGTGTTCTGACTGCGACACACATCAAAGTATGACAAGGGGTGTAACATTTCCATCACACGCATGAGGCATTCGACCAATCACAAAGCACTGGATAGCAGGCCAATCAGTGCACACCTCGCTTTTCAGACCGATGAGCTTTGTAAAAAACACTGCGTTTCAGAAAGGCGGGGCTTTTTTTTTTTTAAATATAGCTTTTGTAAGTTTGTATGAACGTAAGTGTAACATTTGCTGTGATGGCTGTGTATACAGTTTTACACTACAGTAACATTTATTCAGCACCGAGGTTGATTTGAAACCTGTACCTTGTATTGTTTGCTATTGAATGAACTGATTTTTAAAAGTACTAAGTTGAAAAAAAAGATCTTACTGTTGTGTGTTTTGGTGATTAAACAATATTCTCAATACATATCACAATGATCTTGTGTTGTGAAACGATTATGTGGAATGAAAATATGTGCAACTACAATAAAATCATGAGATCAGGTTTTGAGAGAATGACTAGTGGTGTTACAAGTGTGATCAGTTTAAGAGTTTTGAAAATGTTCACCTTATGAAAATAAGAATGAAACCAATAATAATAATAAAAAAACTGTAGTGCAGTAAAGAAAGTGTATTATTTAGTTAAAATATTCATATTGTCACTTGAGAAGCATCACTCTTGCTTTCAAATCTCATTCCATCTTTTTAATATATGAATTAAATCAATAAAAAAAAACTGTAGTGCAGTAAACTGATTTTATTTAGGTAAAGAAATGTCACTCACCACAGCCTTCCTCATCCGTACCATTCAGACAGTCATTGTCACCATCACACCTCCATCTCATAGGTACACATGTTTTTTGTTTGTCTCCACAGCTGAACTCTGTGGATCTGCACATCTTGTCTGAAATTAAGACAAAAACAAACTGAGAATTAGTCTATCTATCTATCTATCTATCTATCTATCTATCTATCTATCTATCTATCTATTTGGTGTGCACCTAAAGGTGTCAAAATGTCTGTCTTTATTTCTTAAGTGAACATTGACTGGTTTGAAAAGTATTAGAATGCTATTCAGTATATTAGTGTCACACTACGCGCTACTGAGGAACACGGAGTCGAATCAAATCGAGAGAGTCTTTTTTAATCCAACACAGGGGTAAATCCAACATGGAAAACAGGAGGAAGACACACGTACTGACTTGAAGACCCGACAAAACTAAACTGAAAGGACATGGGTTATAAAGACAGGCTATCGAGGGACTAAGGAGACACACCTAGGAACTAAGGAGACACACCTGGGAACTAATCAACAATCACAGGAGACAGAAACTGGGTCACAGAGAACATGGGGAATGGAACACATGAGGGCAAAACACAACAATGAGTGCAGGGGTATGACATTACTCCCCCTTCCCGGAAGGTGTGACCTCGCACCGTAGAAACAACAGAGGGAGGCATGGGTGGGAACTTGGGAGGAGGTTCCGGTGGAGGACGGACTCCCGGGAGGGGGCCAGCTGACAGAGACCACGGAGGGAGGAGCCAGGGAGGAGACGATAGAGGGAGTAGCCAGGGAGGAGACAGGAGGGACCTGGAGCAGGAGGTGCTCAGCAGGACCCAGGCCACAGCCATAACAGCCCAAGGTGGAGCCGACGGTGGGAGGAGGAATGGCCGCCGACTTCAGGGGGCCAACCCACTGTGGCGGAGCAGGTGGAGGAGGAGCCCGAGGCGGAGACAGAGAGCCGAAGAGCCAGGGTGATGGGGAGGATCCGGAGGTCCTAGGTGGAACTGATGGCGCCAGCGACTGATGCGGCAAAGTGTATAAGGAATGCAGTAGTGGAGCCAGAGCGACAGAGGACTGAGGTGGAGCCAAGGGGATGAAGGAGCCTGATGGAGCCAGAGGGACGGAGGGACGAGGCAAAGCCAGAGGAGTGGAGTCCTGAGGTGCAGGATGGTCGACGCCAAAGGGACGAGGGATCCAGGCAGCGCTTGTGGACTGCTGGGCCACAACGGAGAGGAGGGAGCTAGGAGCCATGGTGGAGCCGACAGGTCAACAGACCGAGGCAGAGTCCAGGCCTCAGAGGCAGGAGGCGGAGGTGAGGGAGACTCAGAGCATGGCGATGCTGGAGGATGGCAGTCCCGCGGAGCTCGCACCGCAATGATGGTGGCCTGAGGGCAAGCAGAGGGGAGGGCAGGCATTTTCGAGGAGTGGCCACAGGAGGGCACATTCTAGGAGCTGGCACTAGAGTCCAGGCCTCAGAGGCAGGAGGCGGAGGTGAGGGAGACTCAGAGCATGGCGACACATTCTAGGAGCAGGCACTGGAGCGAGCTCTGTGGCTGGAGCCCATCCTGGGCTTAACCAGGGATCAGGAGCCCATCCTGGGCTTAACTCGGGAACTGGAGCCCATCCTGGGCTTAACTCGGGAACTGGAGCGAGCTCTGTGGTTGGATTAAATCGTGAAAAGGAGCCCATCCTGGGCTTAACTCGGGAACAGGAGCCCATCCTGGGCTTAACTCAGGGACAGGCACTGGAGAATTGGAACCCCCCTCAGGGCTGGACGAGGAAACCAAGGAAGAAGGAGGGCTGGACGGGACCAGCGGAGACGTCGGAGAGAGGAGAGGGGCTAGTTCAACCTGCAGTTCAGATTCACAGTTTATAAGATACTACTTATTTTGGAACTTTTAGCACTCCATAGTCTGCTCAGCCGCAATGCAGGGGGCGGAGCACCACTCCGCCATCACACTGTCCGCGGCTCTCTCCCTTGCGGTGGGCACTGTAGCCGGCTCTCGCACCTGGTCTGACGGGTTGGGCTCTGGCTCTCCGTCATCGGTGGGCTCGGGCATGCGCTCCGCACATCGTGGGGATGGTGGGCTGAGCTCTGTGTCCGGAGTGGACCTGGCGAGATCCTCCATCGGGCAGATGGTGAGATGTGACCCGTTTCTCGCCAGAGTCCACTCCACGAATGCGGCAAATTCCTCCCGAGGACCATCTTCGGACGACAACGCTGTGCACTTGGAGTTCAAGCTGGCATTATAGAAAGAGCAGATCGCGTCATCCGGGTAGCTGGTGACATTAGCTAGCAGAAGGAACAGTCTGGTATGGTCCTCGAGAGAACATCCTTCCTACTCCAGCAGGAGGAGGAGGAATTTCGGGGCGAAGGAGGGGATCCATGGACACAACACTATGGCAAAAAGGACTGAGGAAAACCAGAAAACAAACGGAGGGGATACACGCAATTTAAACTTTTTTGGTTGGGTCTTCTGTCACGAGAATAATCGAGAGAGTCTTTATTAATACAATACAGAGGTAAATCCAATATGGAACACAGGAGAAAGACACACGTACTGACTTGTAGACCCGACATGGGTTATAAAGACAGGCTAACGAGAGACTAAGGAGACACACCTGGGAACTACGGAGACACACCTGGGAACTAATCAAAAATCACGGGAGACAGAAACTGGGTCACAGAGAACATGGGGAATGGAACACATGAGGGGTAAACACAACATAATGAGTCCAGGGGTGTGACAATTAGATCTGTGCTTTCCATGACAGCATCCTGTAGCTATCAACCTACTGCAGTCTGTCATTAATGTTAAGCAAAGAACAAAAGAAACGGAGAGAATTATTCACTGCTCTTTACTGAGGGTTGTTCATAACTTTGTTATGAATCGATTTATATTTAATTTATATGGTGAAGTCAGTGTTTTATTTTTATATTTGATTACTTTAATAAATTTCTGTGTAGGCTATTATGGACTAAATTCTTTATTTTATTTGAATATTTTTTCTATTGTATATGTCCTATTGTTTCCAATTTTCTTTCTTTTTTGTATTATTGGCTGGTTTAGCTCACTGTTTTTATTGACAGTGAAACTGCTCTGAAAGAACAGGTTAAAAGGGTTGCGAAGCATTTTAGGATTTTTATAAACACACAGACAGGTGCCCCCTGACGAAGTTTTGCTTAGGCCCCCCAAAGTCTAGGATTGGCACTGCAGTGCACCAAAGACAGTGCTGTTTGAAACTGTCCCTGATCCTACCGTCACAAACATGCAACCAATCCCGTCAATTTGCGGGATGGAGATTTTCATATCATTAATAAAAAGCATTTCTAGCTAAGGATGTTGATTTTTACACTGAAGCTGTCTGAAGTGGTGAACAGGTTTGTGTAACATTAATAACACATTATTAGCGGTTTGATAAAATAATCAAGCCAAAGACTAATGATATATCTTTGTGTTTTATTTGTAAAACGTTGTTAGCGAATTTCAAAATCAAATCTTCATATCATGTACATCATGTTTAAATGTTTATTAAAAATAATTTAAAGTGGATGATATTTCATTAATATTCATTTGTACACGCCAGTTATATTCTGCTGTTTTGTTAAATACTAAATCTTGAATTATATATATATATATATATTATTAACCTTAAACCACATAAACACATTGCATTACACCAAATACACAAAATAATGATCTTTTTAGCAACATCATATGACCCCTTTAAAAAAAAAATCAAGATAATGTATTACAGGGAGAGTTCACCCCAAAATGTCAATTCTGTCATAATTTACTCTCACTCATGTCAGTCTAAACATGCATTACATTTTGCATGCAGAAATAACTTTCAGTAACAATGTAAAACTGAAAGAAACTAAGAAACACCATCAACATATTTTCATATAATTATAATTTGTTTATAAGAGGGTCTGAACCACTTGCCACAGGTATCACCAGAGCGCTTCCCAAATCATCTCCATTAAAAAACAAAACCATGAGGGAGTTTGCAGAAAACACATTGTTTGTTGGAAAAAATGTATCTCCCAGAAAGCTCTTGCTAGTACATGTTAGTTAACTAACTTGGTGAATTAAGACTTGTGGTTGTAAGACTGTAATGATGAGCTTTACCTTCATTCCTTCGCCGTTTGGTTCTGGCTTGTTATTGCCGCTGCTTCACCTTGAGTGACAGATGATATCAAGAGAGAGGAGAATGTTACATGGTAACTCTGCCAAGCCTTGTGTTTTTAAATTATTCAAATTATAATTACTATAATCTATCTATCTGCCTATTTATACACACACACACAAACACACTACATTTGTGAGTGATAAAATTGTCAAGAAAAAGTGGCATTTGTGAGATATAAAAGTCAATTTCTGAGATATAAATCCATACAGAGTTCATAAAGACTCTTTTTTTTAAGTGCATCATCAAATTTATTTATTTTTCTGAGATCCTTTTATAATATGAGTTGAAAAAATATGCATAAATAATAAACAATTAAATATTTTAATGGCCATTTTTGTTATATTGTCTTACAGTTCTTTTTAATTGCTTTGGTGCAATTTTCACAAACAAAAACTCTTAGTAATTTATATATCACAACAGATCATAAAAAGTGCACTTTTTTCAAACATTTCAGCATGTCTTCAATTAATTATTTTCACCTGATGATCACAATTAGATACCATATAAGTAGAACTGTGTGTGAGACTTTGCAGTGTTCAAACATGGAGCAGGATAGACTTGTAGACAGAGGAAACCTGCATCGAAGAGGTGGTGGTGCTCCTCAACAGAGAGGTGGACGTGGACCAAGAGAAAGAGGTAATGGTTCTCCTCAACGGAGAGGTGGACGTGGAGCAATAGAAAGAGTTGGTGGTGCTCTTCAACAGAGAGGTGGACGTGGAGCAAGAGAAAGAGGTGGTGGTGCTCCTCAACAGAGAGGTGGACGTGGACCAAGAGAAAGAGGTTATGGTGCTCCTTAACAGAAAGGTGGACGTGGAGCAAGAGAAAGAGGTGGTGGTGTTTCTCAACAGTGAGGTGGACGTGGACCAAGAGAAAGAGGTGTGGTGGTGCTCCTCAACAGAGAGGGGGACGTTTCACCTGATGATCACAATTAGATACCACTCAACAGAGAGGTGGACGTGGACCAAGAGAAAGAGGTGGTGGTGCTCCTCAACAGAGAGGTGAACGCAGACCAAGACAAAGAGGTGGTGGTGCTCCTCAACAGAGAGGTGGATGTGGACCAAAAGAAAAAGGTGGTGGTGCTCCTCAACAGAGAGGTGGACGTGGACCAAGA
The DNA here is from genome assembly GCF_018340385.1 of Cyprinus carpio. Classification (NCBI taxonomy): domain Eukaryota; kingdom Metazoa; phylum Chordata; class Actinopteri; order Cypriniformes; family Cyprinidae; genus Cyprinus; species Cyprinus carpio. The sequence goes on along the minus strand of NC_056581.1, from coordinate 1,586,340 downwards.
GAATGAGGTGGTGGTGCTCCTCAACAGAGAGGTGGATGTGGACCAATTGCTCCTCAACAGGGAGGTGGACGTGGACCAAGAGAAAGAGGTGCTGGTGCTCCTCAACAGAGAGGTGGACGTGGACCAAGAGAAAGAGGTGGTAGTGCTCCTCAACAGAGAGGTGGACATGGACCAAGAGAAAGAGGTGGTGGTGCTCCTCAACAGAGAGGTGGACTCGGACCAAGAGAAAGAGGTGGTGGTGCTCCTCAACAGGGAGGTGGACGTGGACCAAAAGAAAGAGGTGGTGGTGCTCCTCAACAGGGAGGTGGACGTGGACCAAAAGAAAGAGGTGGTAGTGCTCCTCAACAGAGAGGTGGACATGGACCAAGAGAAAGAGGTGGTAGTGCTCCTCAACAGAGAGGTGGACGTGGACCAAAAGAAAGAGGTGGTGGTGCTCCTCAACAGGGAGGTGGACGTGGACCAAGAGAAAGAGGTGGTGGTGCTCCTCAACAGAGAGGTGGACGTGGACCAAGAGAAAGAGGTGGTGGTGCTCCTCAACAGAGAGGTGGACATGCATCAAGAGAAAGAGGTGGTGGTAATCCTCAACAGAGAAGTGAGAGACAAAGACAAGACAAAGAGGTGGTCTTCAGAGAAATGTAGGCAGAAGACAGCTCACCATCATCTCTAATGAAGTCCGGGCCATCATTGCTGACCATGTGGTTAACAGAGGCCTTACCATGGAAGAGGGTGCCAGGTTAGTTCAGCCTAACTTACAAAGGTCAACTGTCAATTTTTCGTCAAGAAAACCTGTACGTCTGCTATAGTAACTTCACTATACTTTTATAATATAGTACTGTTACAGTAATGGCATTACTGTATAGAACAACAACATGTAATTTTCACAGTTTTATGTAATTTATAATAGTAAAATATTGACAGCATACTGTTGTCCTCTCAGAATTAACAGGAGACAACCTGGTGGTGGTCGCCCACGTGTTTTGACTGACCAGCAGGAGTTAGCTGTGGTGGAAATGGTCAGGGCAAGGAATGACATACGGCTGTCTGAAATCAAGCAAGCTATTGAGAACAGCAATGATACCTTTGCCAATGTGCCGTCAATTAACCTTCCAACTATTGCCCACCTTTTGAAGAAGCACCAGGCTTCTATGAAACAAATTTACTTGGTGCCTTTTGAGACAAACAATGCCCGGATGAAACAACTGCGTTCAGAATATGTTCAGGTACAACACTAAATTGGTGTACTGTATGACATGCAATTTACAGTGCTGACTAACAATGTCAACTATTATTTATAAAAGAGCTAACCAAATTATTATTATTTTAGAGGGTGATGGAGTTGGGTGCTGCTGTGAATCATCACAGGTATATGGGCAATCTGGCAAAAAACAGATGCCGTGGACGTAACCTTATTGGCCAAAGGGCAACCATCCAAGTGCCTGGACAACGTGGGGCAAACATCTCAATGTGTGCAGCTATATCTGAAGATGGCTGTAGACCAGTTCTAGGATCATACAAAACTGAACACCTGATAGCTTTAAATGAGCTTGAGCAGGCCTGTCAGGGTGAAGATGTCATCTATGTTATCGTGTGGGACAATGTCAGTTTCCACCATGCAGAGCTGGTTCAGGAATGGTTTCAGGCACATCCTCGGTTCATGACCTTCTACCTTCCCCCATACTCTCCTTTGTTAAACCCGATTGAGGAATTCTTCTCTACATGGAGGTGGAAGGTATATGATCACGGTCCCCATAAGCATGTCACTCTTCTTTAAGCCATGGATGAAGCTTGTGGTGATATAACTGCAAAGCAATGTCAAGCCTGGATTCGTCATGCCAGAAGGGTTTTCCCGTGGTGCCTGAACAAAGACGACATTCACTGTGATGTTGATGAAAATTTATGGCCCAATGTTGAAGACCGGCTTGGTAATTTAGGGTATTGTTATTGTGGTGCTATTTTGATGTTTTTCTTTTCGTTTAGGATGTTCTATTCTACTTTTTCAACTTTAGATCTGCAAAGTTACAAAGCTCAAAGTCCAGCTCAAAAGGAGATAATCACTTTTCAAAAACTACAACAAACGACTCGTTTGGACTACAACAGATATTTTCCGGGATTTGTGATATCACAAAGATCAATGAATGGGACGAGACCTGGTAGAGTTGCATTAGAGAATGCAACGAGTGTCATCACTATGTTGGAGACACGCTAGCTTTCCCAATACAGACGAGCTTAGAGTGGTTACAATCATCTGGGTTTAAATCGCGGTCAAATTTATTTGATTTTGACGCAATATTTACACTGAAGCCCACAGCAAGTGGGTATGATAAGGGGCATGACATTTCCCGACCAGGCGCCAATTGCTGTCAATCACAATTGATTTTGACGCAATTTAGTATTAAAAGTAATGCCTTACAATATTGCGTTACTCCCTAAAAAAGTAACTAAATACGTTACTTAGTTACTTTTTATGGAAAGTATAGTGTTTTTTTTTAATATTAGCAGGGCTTGATTGTTTTTAATATAAGAAGTTCTATTTATAGCAAATGTAAAAGCCCTTTCACACCAAAAAGTGTAATGAATAAACCTCAGGCTGAAGGAAAAGTAAATTCACGTCTGTACAGTAGAACACAGGAGAAGAAGGTTCAACACTCTTCAGCAATAAAAAAAAACAATGAAGCACAATTGTTAGTTTATCTAAAGTCATTTTTTATTATTATTATTGTTGAACTGGATCATTAAAGGTCAGCAGCAAAGACACTGTTAATAAAATGGGAATAGATACATTTGTGTTATTTAATATATTTAGTTATTGCAGGTTTGCGTCATATTTTGAGTTTGCATTTCACTGTTTTGATTAATTTTGATGAATACTAAATCTGTTTTTTTTTTTTTTTTTTTTTTGTGAGTAGGATGAATTAATGCACATTCACATTTAGTCTAGAACTACAGTAACATCATGTTCACACAGCGCACACAACGCCTCCATACTACCGATTTCTCCCAATATGGGAACAGGAGGCTTGTCAGTCAAAAAATGGGAATACAAAGTAATTGGCGTTACTTTTTTTGAAAAAGTAACTCAGATATTTTCTTGTAAATTAAAAAGTAATGCGTTACTTTACTAGTTACTTGAAAAAAGTAATCTGATTACGTAACTCGCGTTACTTGTAATGCATTACCCCCAACACTCGAGTACTGCCAATCAATCACAACCTTTAATTTATAACACAGACTGGTGCAATCACAGCGCATTTCGTATTTCAGAAGACGGGCCTTCATTTGATGCAGGAACTATTCCAGCCGTTCATGCCAGACTGGGTATGACAGCCTGTTCTAGTACACCCCCAAAACAAAATCAAGACCTTGTAAAAGAGCATAATAGGACCCCTTTATTTTGGTCATATGATGTGATTTCAAGTTTTTCTTTCTCTTTGGAGTGTTACAAGCTCTTGGTGCATAAAGAAGATCTGTAAAGTTGCAAAGTCTCAAACCCAAAGAGATATTCTTATAAAAGTTAAGAGTCAACCACACCCCCCTAAAATGGCTCATTCTAACATGCCCCCACATGTCTATGTCACGATTTGGGAAGATTTGCATAACACCGCCCAAATGTTCATGCAAAGAAAGAAGGTGTAACTTTGATTCTTGCCGTTGCCGCCAGTGCCATGTCGTGGAGACGCTGTTTCTTTGTGAAGAGAAAATAGTTTGTTTGGCCTTCCAAAAGAGGACACAACTAGAAATCAGTGGTTAAGGTGTATTTACAACACTTTTTCAGAACAGTTCAACCCAAATATTTAGTGTGCAGCACATTTTATGGATGACTTTTTCCTGATCCTGGGAGAGAAGACTACAATGCCGGCTGTTCTGACTCACAGTCCATAAGTACGTTTACATATGTAAAGGATTTGCCACTGATGATTCAAACACGAGTTTTGAGCAGTGTAGAGCAGCAGTTCTCAATTCCAGTCCTCGCGCCCCCCTGTTCTGCACATTTTGTATGTTTCTCTTATCGCTTCAGACGTTTGTTCTATTCAAACGTAAGTGCCCTGCAAAGTGGACATCACAGGATGTGATGGAGAGACTTTGAAAATATCTACCATCACGAGTTTCACTGGTAATGTTAGTGCAAATGTGTTGGTTTATTCGTTCTCTTTTTAATTGTATTTATGTATTTACTTAAACTTGTCTCTAAATCATGCATATAATGAGAGTTGAAAGGCCAGAGATTTTTATTTATAAAATGGTATGTTCCAATATGGGAAGAGTGGGAAAAAGGTGTATTTAAGATGGCCGCCACTAGAAGTTGGGGGTGAACAGATAGAGAGCTTGGACATGATTGTGGTGCTGTGTAGCAAGGGAAACTCCAGCCTCAATGTTGTAGAGGGGAGTTGGTACTGTTTTTAGTACTTGCAGTTCTAGTTTTAGACAGTTTTGATTACAATCTTTGTTTTAAGCTCTTATACCTATTTATTTGCCTATTTTGCACACCTGCTTAAATAAACAACCCTTTGGACCCCAGCTTCGCTAGTGATCCTCCTTGTGACTGCTCGGGTCGTTATCACACAGGATATTCTGCCATGATTCCACTTCGAAGCGAATGTATATGTTCCATTCAAAGTGCAAAAAACTCGTCGTTGTAATGAGTTTTATTGTTGTCTCGTCTTGCCAGTGTTCTGACTGCGACACACATCAAAGTATGACAAGGGGTGTAACATTTCCATCACACGCATGAGGCATTCGGCCAATCACAAAGCACTGGATAGCAGGCCAATCAGTGCACACCTCGCTTTTCAGACCGATGAGCTTTGTAAAAAACACTGCGTTTCAGAAAGGCGGGGCTTTTTTTTTTTTTTAAATATAGCTTTTGTCAGTTTGTATGAACGTAAGTGTAACATTTGTTGTGATGGCTGTGTATACAGTTTTACACTACAGTAACATTTATTCAGCACCGAGGTTGATTTGAAACCTGTACCTTGTATTGTTTGCTATTGAATGAACTGATTTTTAAAAGTACTAAGTTGAAAAAAGATCTTACTGTTGTGTTTTGGTGATTAAACAATATTCTCAATACATATCACAATGATCTTGTGTTGTGAAACGATTATGTGGAATGAAAATATGTGCAACTACAATAAAATCATGAGATCAGGTTTTGAGAGAATGACTAGTGGTGTTACAAGTGTGATCAGTTTAAGAGTTTTGAAAATGTTCACCTTATGAAAATAAGAATGAAACCAATAATAAAAAAAACTGTAGTGCAGTAAAGAAAGTGTATTATTTAGTTAAAATATTCATATTGTCACTTGAGAAGCATCACTCTTGCTTTCAAATCTCATTCCATCATTTTCATCAATACCGTCACTACAGTCATCCTTCACACATCTGGTGAAGATGATTTTCATTAGGTAAAGAAATGTCACTCACCACAGCCTTCCTCATCCGTACCATTCAGACAGTCATTGTCACCATCACACCTCCATCTCATAGGTACACATGTTTTTTGTTTGTCTCCACAGCTGAACTCTGTGGATCTGCACATCTTGTCTGAAATTAAGACAAAAACAAACTGAGAATTAGTCTATCTATCTATCTATCTATCTATCTATCTATCTATCTATCTGACAAATACACTCAAAAATATGTCAAAATGTCTGTCTTTATTTCTTAAGTGAACATTGACTGGTTTGAAAAGTATTAGAATGCTATTCAGTATATTAGTGTCACACTACGCTGCCGGAAGGAACACGGAGTCGAGAATAATCGAGAGAGTCTTTTTTAATCCAACACAGGGGTAAATCCAACATGGAAAACAGGAGGAAGACACACGTACTGACTTGAAGACCCGACAAAACTAAACTGAAAGGACATGGGTTATAAAGACAGGCTATCGAGGGACTAAGGAGACACACCTAGGAACTAAGGAGACACACCTGGGAACTAATCAACAATCACAGGAGACAGAAACTGGGTCACAGAGAACATGGGGAATGGAACACATGAGGGCAAAACACAACAATGAGTGCAGGGGTATGACATTACTCCCCCTTCCCGGAAGGTGTGTCCTCACACCGTAGTAAAAACAGAGGGAGGCATGGGTGGGAATTTGGGAGGAGGTTCCGGTGGAGGACGGACTCCCGAGAGGGGGGCCAGCTGACAGAGACCACGGAGGGAGGAGCCAGGGAGGAGACGATAGAGGGAGTAGCCAGGGAGGAGACAGGAGGGACCTGGAGCAGGAGGTGCTCAGCAGGACCCAGTCCACAGCCATAACAGCCCAAGGTGGAGCCGACGGTGGGAGGAGAGGGGGCCGCCGACCCTTACTCCCCCTTCCGGGGGCCGTAAAGAAACCACAGGCTGTGGCGGAGCAGGTGGAGGAGGAGCCCGATGGGGGGCCGGAGATGCCACGGGAGGAGCCAGGGATGGGAGACGATAGAGGGAGTAGCCGACAGGAGGGACCTGGAGCAGGAGGTTTGCTCAGCCAGACCCCAGGCCAGGGCCATACCATCCCAATGGGTGGAGCCGGACGGTGGGAGGAGGTGGCCGACTTCATGGCGCCGACTGTGGCGGATGCAGGGCAAAAGTGTGCGGAGACAGAGGAAGAGCCAGGGTAGGGGAGCCCGGAGGGACAGAGGAACTGAGGTGGAGCCAAGGGGATGATGCGGCAAAGTGTATAAGGAATGCAGTAGTGGAGCCAGAGGAGGTGGAGCCGGAGGGACGAGGCAAAGCCAGAGGAGTGGAGTCCTGAGGTGCAGGATGGTCGACGCCAAAGGGACGAGGGATCCAGGCAGCGCTTGTGGACTGCTGGGCCACAACGGAGAGGAGGGAGCTAGGAGCCATGGTGGAGCCGACAGGTCAACAGACCGAGGCAGAGTCCAGGCCTCAGAGGCAGGAGGCGGAGGTGAGGGAGACTCAGAGCATGGCGATGCTGGAGGATGGCAGTCCGCGGAGCTCGCACCGCAATGATGGTGGCCTGAGGGCAAGCAGAGGGGAGGGCAGGCATTTTCGAGGAGTGGCCACAGGAGGGCACATTCTAGGAGCTGGCACTAGAGGACACATTCTAGGAGCAGGCACTGGAGGACACATTCTAGGAACTGGTACTGGAGAACACTTTCTAGGAACAGGCACTGGAGCGAGCTCTGGGGCTGGAGCCAACACTGGGCTTAACTGGGGATCAGGAGCCCATCCTGGGCTGAACTCGGGAACAGGAGCCCATCCTGGGCTTAACTCGGGAAAAGGAGCCCATCCTGGGCTTAACTCGGGAAAAGGAGTCCATCCTGGGCTTAACTCGGGAACAGGAGCCCATCCTGGGCTTAACTCAGGGACAGGCACTGGAGAATTGGAACCCCCCTCAGGGCTGGACGAGGAAACCAAGGAAGAAGGAGGGCTGGACGGGACCAGCGGAGACGTCGGAGAGAGGAGATGGGGTAGTTCAACCTCCAGTTCAGATTCACAGTTTATAAGATACTACTCATTTTGGAACTTTTAGCACTCCATAGTCTGCTCAGCCGCAATGCAGGGGGCGGAGCACCACTCCGCCATCACACTGTCCGCGGCTCTCTCCCTTGCGGTGGGCACTGTAGCCGGCTCTCGCACCTGGTCTGACGGGTTGGGCTCTGGCTCTCCGTCATCGGTGGGCTCGGGCATGCGCTCCGCACATCGTGGGGATGGTGGGCTGGGCTCTGGGTCCAGAGTGGACCTGGCAAGATCCTCCATCGGGCAGACTGTGACCCGTTTCTCGCCAGAGTCCACTCCACGAATTCCTCCCGAGGACCATCTTCGGACGACAACGCTGTGCACTCGGAGTTCAGGCTGGCGTTATAGAACGCGCAGAGTGCGTCATCTAGGTAGCTGGAGATGTTAGCTAGCAGAAGGAACAGTCTCGTATGGTCCTCGAGAGAACATCCTTCCTACTCCAGCAGGAGGAGGAGGAATTTCGGGGCGAAGGAGGGGATCCATGGACACAACACTATGGCAAAAAGAAGCAAAGCTTAAAAGCCGGCATGACTGATAGCAAAAGCTTGACACAAAGCTAAAAGCAAAATTTGATGGTGTCCTGAGTATTTAAACTGGCATTTTTGGGCCACACCTCAAATGTTGTCTTGACCAATTAGATACTGTTTTTTCTCAGGGTGTTGCATTGTCTGTCCCACCCATTCATAAATCATATGTTATCTTATCAAGCTCGTGGTCCGAATGTTCCCCGCTCTTGCAGTGTATAATTTGGACATGATTCCTATAACAAGAATATGATACATTTGACAAATAACTGATGGTCAGAAACGTTTCAAGCAAGAATATTTGAACACACACATACTAAACATGAATATGATCCCTTAAGCTATTCAAGAGTTATTTAAAAAGACATACACAATAAGTGATTAGAAACATTAAAATCAAATGTGTCGGTTACATAAATGATATGGAGTTAAGCAATGGACTGATATCCATTTAGAAGTCTTTTTTGAGTTCATTTTGGTGCATATATGCATTGGAAGGCATTCTCTGTGCCATTCTGGGGAGAAAGGATATGTCCTGTGAAGACCAGAGGGGTTAACAGGTCTCCTTAGGAATTTCAGTCTGGTTTTGCTAGGTGGGGGGAAGTCAATCCAACGATCTTGTTTACTCATGGCTTTACATGTGAGGTCCAGACTGTCCATTTCTTCGATTACTTGCCCCAAATTAGACAATCTCTTTTTCGAATTGAAATTGTCAATAATGTTCTAATGGTGTTAATGTTGAAAGCTGTTCTGTGAAAGAGTTGGTTAGTTATCTTGCTTCAGACTGTGGTGCTAGGAGTTGATTTACAACATCCTGCCTTTCTGTGGAATTCGGCTCATGTTTCAACCAGGCTCCCGATCGAATCTTTAATTTGTCTGGTTCACGCTACAACAATATAATATGAAAACAATAAAAAGTAGCCAAAACAACAATAACAAAAAATATAAAGTGGGACCTCAAAATCTTTAACCTTTGATATGAGTATAGAGTGTCTTTAACCTTTAATATGAGTATAGTATACTGTAGACAGTGGCAGCTCGTCAGGGGAGGCAGAATTTTAATGAAATTCATAATTTCAGTTCATATCTCAGAATGTGTATTTTTTGTTTGTAATTTCACAGTTGTAATACCATAAAATGTTAACGAAGTTGGAAAGCGCTGCATTTCTATCGCGAATGTGCTGAATCTGATGATATAATTACAACCGCTAGGTGATAGAAAAGGTGAGGGGGAGGCCGAGGGAGAGTTGAGCTCTCGTGCCTCTGTTGGTAAAAAAAAATTAGCCAATCAGCATTGAGTGTTCACTTTCAGAGCTGATGAGTGGGGGGAAGGAAACCTCGTAGAGGTGGCAAGCCTCCCTTCTGGTATCAACCAATCATCATAGAGACGTAAATTACATGATATTAGTTTGAATGTCTCACGCTGCACTGATTAGGCACTAATTACCTATGATGAGCAGCGATATTGAATATTTGATCGCCAACAGATTTACTAAGCTGTCATTCAAACAGTATATATACAAATTTAAAAAAAGGGAAAACACGGCTAAGCTGGATATAGAATACAGTAGTCGGCTTAACAGGCTTTTAACACAGACTTTTAAGAAGGGATGGATGTTTGCTTCAAGTGATAGGCCAGGTAAGTGAAATTATATTATATTGTTGTATGTGTGTCATTTTCTTTACGTTTTCTGACTAAAAGCAACAGAGTCGAGAGTATCGAGAGAGTCTTTATCAATCCAACACAGGGGTAAATCCAACATGGAACACAGGAGGAAGACACACGAATGTAACTGGTAGACCCAACAAACACAGACTGAAAGGACATGGGTTTTAAAGACAGGCTAACAAGGGACTAAGGAGACACACCTGGGAACTAATCAACAATCACGGGAGACAGAAACTGGGTCACAGAGAACATGGGGAATGGAACACATGTGGGGAAAACACACCATAATGAGTCCAGGGGTGTGACATTACTCACCCCTCCCGGAAGGTGCAACCTCGCACCATAGAAACAACAGAGGGAGGCATGGGTAAGAACTTGGGAGGAGATTCTGGTGGAGGACGAGGGGGCCAGCAGACAGAGACCACGGAGGGAGGAGCCAGTGAGGAGACAGGAGGGACCTGGAGCAGGAGGAGCCCAGCAGGACCCAGGCCACAGCCATAACAGCCCAAGGTGGAGCCGACGGTGGGAGGATCCATGGAGGAGGAATGCCTGCCGACTCCAGGGGGCTGACCCACTGCGGCGGAGCAGGTGGAGGAGGAGCCCGAGGGCGGAGACGGAGAGCTGAAGAGCCAGGGTGACGGGGAGGATCCGGAGGTCCTAGGTGGTACTGATGGCACCGGCGACCGACGCGGAGATGTGGATCTGGGAAGAGCCACGGTGGAGCCAGAGCGACAGAGGACTGAGGTGGAGCCAACGGGATGAAGGAGCCTGACGGAGCCAGAGGGACAGAGGGATGAAGCAAAGCCAGAGGAGTGGAGTCCCAAGGAGCAGGATAGTTGACACCAGACCAAAGCGGAGCCGGAGGGACGAGGGAGCCAGGTGGAGCTTGTGGACTGCCAGGCCACGGTGGAGAGGAGGGAGCTAGGAGCCATGGTGAAGCCAACGGGTCAATAGGTGGAGGTAGAGTCCAGGTCTCGGAGGCTGGAGGTGGAGGTGAGGGAGACTCTGACCGTGGTGACGCTGGAGGATGGCAGTCCCACGGAGCTCGCAATGATGGTGGGCTGAGAGCGAGCAGAGGAGACAGTGGTGGAGGAGGCAGGAGCGGGTGGGAGGGTGGGCATTTTGGAGAAGTGGCCACAGGAGGGCACATTCTAGCAGCTGGCACTGGAGGACACATTCTAGGAGCAGGCACTGGAGGACACATTCTAGGAGCAGGCACTGGAGCGAGCTCTGGGGCTGGAGCCGACACTGGAGCGAGCTCTGGGGCTGGAGCCCATCCTGGGCTTAACTGGGGATCAGGAGCCCATCCTGGGCTTAACTCGAGAACAGGAGCCCATCCTGGGCTTAACTTGGGAACAGGCACTGGAGAATTGGAAGCCCCCTGAGGGCTGGATGAGGAAACCAAGTACGAAGGAGGGCTGGACAGGACCAGCAGAGATGTCGGAGAGAGGAGAGGGTCACATCGGGGTCCGGAGTGGACCTGCCGAGATCCTCCATCGGGCAGACGGTGAGATGTGACCCGTTTCTCGCCAGAGTCCACTTCACGAATGCTGCAAATTCCTCCCGAGGACCATCTTCGGACAACAACACTCTGCACTCAGCGTTCAGGCTAGCATTATAGAAAGCGCAGAGTGCAACGTCCAGGTAGCTGGTGATGTTAGCTAGCAGTAGGAACAGTCTCGTATGGTCCTCGAGAGAACGTCCTTCCTGCTCCTGCAGGAGGAGGAGGAATTCGGGGCCAAGGAGGGGATCTATGGACACAACACTATGGAAAAAAAAGGACTGAGGAAAACCGGAAAACAAATGGAGGGGAGACTCGCAATTTAAACTTTGTTGGTCGGGTCTTCTGTCACACTACTGTGCCGGAAGGAACACGGAGTCGAGAGTAATTCGAAAGAGTCTTTATTAATCCAACACAGGGGTAAATCCAACACGGAACACAAGAGGAAAACACACATATGTGACTGGTAGACCTGACAAACACAGACTGAAAGGACATGGGTTTTAAAGACAGGCTAATGTGGGACTAAGGAGACACACCTGGGAACTAATCAACAATCATGGGAGACAGAAACTGGGTCACAGAGAAAATGGGGAATGGAACACATGTGGGGGAAAAACAACATAATGAGTCCAGTGGTGTGACAGTGACCCTGAAAAAAGGTTTTTTTTTTTTTTTACTCTTAAACAGTCAAAAATAGATTACTTCCAAATTGTAGTCTGTAACTGATTACAAATTACATGATGAAACTTGTAGTCAGTAATGAAGTCTAGACTACTCAATTTAGGTAATAAATTTTGACTCATTTTATTTAATTATCTTTAGATTTCTTTGACCTAACTTGTTCATATTGTATTTCGTTCTTTTTTTTTATCAACTTCATGAAAGTTAAAATTAATAAATGGTTTATAAATACATACATACATACATACATACATACATACTTACATACATACATACATACATACATACATACTGGAAATGCTCCATGTATGACAAAATGTTGTTATATATATATATATATATATATATATATATATATTTTTTTTTTTTTTTTTTTTTTTTTGTCAGATAGACATCGCCAGTGTTTAGAAACTTGAATCATTATTCTCTTATACATGGTATAATAGACTGAGGGGTGTTTTGTCCCTAAATACAGAATTTCATTTCAGTTCATTTCATTTCATTTTCAAAACTACAAACAATTATTAAGTAGCAATTAGGGTCTATTTTAATTATTTTTTTCTTTAAAAGTAATCTCCTGTTTGGTAAACACACATATTCAACATCCTCATAATTATTGCCCATTCCAGTCATCTGAAACATGCCTCGGGGAATACGCCTACCTGTGGTCTTACTCCTCTCAGAAGTTTGTTCTGAGTAACTAACAGCCTTATATAGTTTTCACTCCATTCAGTGTCCATGAACCCGAGACGAGTCTCTAGAGGATTTCTCACTCATATTAGCATTTTGATATTGTAAATACAATATGCTATGATGAGACTTGCATAAAACTATGACTAATTAAACTAGTACTCACATTCACGGTGGGGAAGGCAAGAACATTCATAGTTACTTCCTGCGTGGTCAGGGTTCCTCTGGTCGCTTTTATAAGACTAGCTTTTAAAAAAGTTGTTGTGCAAATATTACCATGGTTTAATTGCTGTTAGTTACATTTTAAATGACAGTTGAAAAAGGCTGAAATTATCTGCAAAACAAAGTTTAAACATTTTGCATGTTAAATGATTTGGATGAAACTAACCCCCGAGGTTTATTATTTGGGTCAGAGGTTTAGAACAAACCCAAAACAGAATACTGAAGAAATATCAATTCAGTGCTGCCTAGCAAGCATAGTAATTCCCTCCAGGTGATTGCCAAGTTATGTTATCAAACGAAGAAAAAAATAATAAACTATTATGATTATTATGTCTCACTCTTTTGTTATTTCTCAAAAACTTGGTATATTAAGCAAATCCTGAATGTTTAGATCTAAGGCTTGACAAACAAACAACAAGTACATGAATCACTTGTATTTGATTGAGAAGATGCGGTTCAGCTTTGGCACAGGCTGCAGGGTGATCGTTTCAAATCACACACATTAACACACAACAAGGTTTGAACTAATCAGTGAGAATGCCTTTAACTTTGTACCAACGTCTTTGCAGATAGAAACCAGTAAGCATGATGGTAACACTTCATAACTTAATAATTAATGTACTGTGCCTGTTTCAGGAATTACCTTAGATGATTATACAGTGTGTGGTACTTTGATATATAATACTCTGTGATTATCTTGTTCAAATACCATGATTTATTTAATTATTTTGCATGGGGATAAATGTTAACATAATTGTATTGTGTGCCAAGGCAACCATTACACTATGAAATATATATTGGTTTGCTTTTTATTAAAATGTTTCTTTATGGTTTTGGTGTGCTGAATATGAAAATCACATTACTATTAAGTTTTATTTATTTATTTATTTATTTATTTATTTATTTATAAAATATGTAGGTTTATCTTTGGGGGTAGGCTCAGGAGCCTAAAAAACTAAATTGTTTATCCAAAAAATTATTTAAAAAAAAAGGCATCAATGCACAAATCTTAATGATATAAAAGATTTGTAAATATTTCAAGTTGTTTAGCTATAAATGCAAAATGTGCATTTTTGTGCAATTAAACATTACATACTAACGCCTATGAATGAACAGTGAGACCGGGCTGGTTATTTTTAAGAGTTTAAGTCTAAGTGTAAGCACGGTGGCTATGACTTTTTGCATGGTCAAGCACCATTTTCTTTTAAAAATGTAAAAATCTAGTTACATTATACGGTGCATAAAATATCACAAGTTAATTTACATTCAAATAGTTTTCATAAAACTTTAACTCTGAATTTTTCATACCCATCCATATATGTATATATAACTACTGATCTGGTATGCATTGTACTGTATAAAGTTCATTAATGACTTAATGATATAAAAAAAAAAACCCTAACCCCTATTTCTTCTTTTTTTACTATTTCAGTATTTGAGCTACTGAATCGGAAGCCATTTCTGTAATCACTTAGCAGTATCTCTGTCGATCCCAGCTCATCTTGTAATTTTACAGTGTGACGGTGTGTTCCTGCAGTGCATTGTGGGTCGTCTCCCCCACTGGTTGAGCAGTGAGCAGACTGATAGGAGGGCTAGTAGTGACTTTGCTTTTCTGTGGAGCAGCTCATGTTTAATGCACAGTCCTGCTGAGCTCTGAGTATTGATTTGTAAATGCACGCCATGTGTAAGTTTCACACCATTGTTTCAGAAAGCACATTTGCATAGAAGAAAGAGCCCGGGAGAGAGAGAGGGGGAGAGAGAGAGGAGGAGGGGGTGATGAGCTGTACTTCATATGTGCTTTAAAGAAAAACAAACAAGCAAAAAAAAAAAAAAAAAAAGAGACAGACAGATAAAGGAAGTGAGGTGCGAGTTGCAGCTGCTGATGGAAAGACCATTAATAATATACATTCATTCATTGTTGTACATTGTTCGTTATTTGATGTTTGTTTGATTAGTTGTCTGTCTGTTATTTATTTATTTATGTGCATTTTTTCATTATGTTTGGTTTGTGCTCTATGTTTACTGTGCATTGTGTTTATATTTGGTGTGTGTAAATTTTTGCATTTCAAGTACGCTGGTTGGTTGTTTATTATGTTGAACCTGTGGTTTGCTTTTATGTTTGGTGTACTTTATGGTGTTTTTGTGTGTGTGTGTGTGTGTGTGTGTGTGCATTGTTTGTTGTGTTTGGTGTGCACTGTTTATTACATTTTGTTTTATGGTAAATTGTTTTTATGTTTGTTTGTTGTGTATGTTTGTATGTTGATTGTTGCATTTTATGTGTGTCGTTTATTGTGTTAATTGTGGTTTGTTGTTTTGATTTTTGGTGTGTATGTTATGTTTGCTGTGTGTTGTTTGGTGTGTTTAGTGTGCACTATTTGTTATATTTAGGTTAGGATCTGTTGTTTTTATGTTTGTTGATTGTTGCATTTTATGTGTGTTGTGTATTGTGTTGAATCTGATATTTGTTGTTTTTTATGTTTGCTGTGCATTGTTTGTTGTGTTTAGTGTGCACTGTTTATTCTATTTATTTTAATGTGCATAGTTTGTTATATTTGTTGTTTGTTTTTAGTTATTTATTTCATTCTAAGTACCCTTTGATTTTTAATTTGTATATAAACATTTGTAGAAAAAAAACAAAACAAAACAAAACAAAAAAAAAACTTTACAATTATCAACATTTGTATTTATTCTTTCAGGAGACACTTTTATATGCATCCAGCAAGCGATTCATCATAACAACCCAAATACCAAACGGGAGAATTGAAGTAACCACAAAAAAAAAAGAGTGCCAAGAGGAAAGAAATATGACTAATGAGATCTATTTTGTGTTGAAATTGTTTCTCCTAGACAATAATGTTATTAAAAGGAGATCAAAAATGAATAAAATAATAATAATACAATTAAAAATGGCGGTGTTGGAAATTCAGAGATCTCAACAATGTATTAAATTGTGCTCAGTTTGCAAAATTTTTGAAATCATGTTGTTCCAAATGTCTAATTTTTTTCCCAACTTGAAGAGAAAAAAAGTGCACATTTAAATAAGGCATAACTGAAAACCCTGCTAACTCTCCTGAGCTACGAAAGAGCAAACTCTGAGTAACAGAAATTTCTCTTTGGGTGGTTGCTTTTGTGTTTTTGTTAATAGTGCCCTGGGTATTGCAAGCATATGTCACCGTGTGCGTGTCTCTGGCAGTGCACACTTCCTGCAACAGTGGCTAGGGGGTGCATGTGGACAGAGTAAGCCACAATAATATATTCCTCACTGGCTGCTGTGAGCTGGTCACATGGGGAGCCAGTGCGAGTTTAAAAGTGCTTTGGTTTCCCTTCAGCCAGTGCAGTGCGAGCCTTTGCTTGAGACACACACACATACACACACACTACACGCCTTTGCCTACAGAACAGCAACTTTCTGTACTGGAGCTTCTCTGATCTACCCAAACACACACACACACACTTTCACATCTGTGTGCAGCTATAGAGGACAAGACACAGACATTAAGGAGCAGAGGAAGATACGGCAAGAGACAGAAGCAATCGCTTTTAAGTAAGTACCTTGATTCTATCTCTTCTTTATGACTGTCAGTCATTTTTAATGGGCATGTTTTGTTGCATGCAATGCCATTTGATTTTGTGCTTTGAGGGAGATGCAAAGATAATTTTTTTTTGGGAGCTCCTATTTTGGAAGCTGTTGGGATCAACAAATGATTGGAAAATGTCACCTAATGGATTATTTCCTGTTTGCTTGAGGTTGAACCTGGTGTCAGTGTTCACGTAGCTGCAGCGTCTCCCAGCTCTCCGCTGCCTGTTATGCACGTGTTAGAAGGATGCGAGCTAGTGTGTTAGACAGCCGTGCACCATGCGAGAAATGTGATTCACACAGCCTCGCTCCAGGAAGAGGAGGCAAACAAAGTGGCCAGTTCGCCGGAGAGAGGGAGACGGGGGTGAGGATCGGGGTACGGAGGAATGGGAGAGAAAGACGGGCAACCAAGTGAAAGTGGAGAGGCTTTGAAAAGCCCTGACACTAGGCAGACAATTAGCCCCAGCTTCTGATATCCTTGCCTTTTCTGTAGCCGCTGCCCTGAAGGCGCAGGTCAAGGGAAGAGCTGACCCAGTGTCAACACTCCTGCATGGAAGCCATTATCAGGACCTGATTGATTAGTTTTAGCGGAAATCTCCTCATCTCCTCCTCCTTCTCCAGCTAGGTCTGCTGCTTTTTGTTCTTTGGCTGGGGCTGTATCTTGCCGTTACTTTCTTAATCTGTCTCTTGAACTTTCATTGTAGGTGTAAATCTCATGGAAGCATATTCAAGTCACATTTCCAAAAAATGAATAAAAATATTTTGCATGAAGAAAAAAAAACTATTATTATTAGTGGTAGTATTTTTATTTATTTATTTAGCATTTT
This sequence comes from Cyprinus carpio, assembly GCF_018340385.1. Taxonomy (NCBI): domain Eukaryota; kingdom Metazoa; phylum Chordata; class Actinopteri; order Cypriniformes; family Cyprinidae; genus Cyprinus; species Cyprinus carpio. Next base: position 1,569,179 of record NC_056581.1, on the reverse strand, counting down.
GCAATATATATATATATATATATATATATATATATATATATAATTATATATTTTTTTTTATATATATATATCATTTTTTTTTTTTTTTTTAAAGTTTTAATTGCCATAATGCATGCTGAATGAATTATAGAATGTTTATTTATTTATAGGAAAACTTATTATAGGAAAAAAATATTTAAAGTATTGTTTTATTTAAATCTTAAAGTAAGAAATATAAATTTATAAACAAACATTAACAAATGCATTTAAAATAAACATTACAAATATTATAAATAAATATTACGTATTGATTTTAATTTTATGTTTTTATGCAATTTATTTGGCAGTATTTATTTATTTATTTTTATTATTATCATGTCCCAATGCAAAAGGTCCATTTTCACTAAGCAAAGAATAATTTATCTTGCGTTACTTTCTTCTGATTAAAATATGACCTGGACATAAGTGATTTCATGTGATTTCATGAGATTCTCCCTAATTTTGCATTTAACTGGTCTTTTTAACTTATTGGGATGTGACATCTATTTATTGGTGGGCTCAAACTCTTTATCTATAACACAGGGACATGTTGCGGGGGTAAAGCTCTTTCTCTTTGGTTTTAAAGACTCTGCCCTCCTCACATTAGCCCAAAGGGGGGTCAGCTTAACTCTGGCAGGGTTGACACTGCCTTAATGACACCCTGTTTCATGCCTTATTGAGAGCGGTGACTGAATGGCTGCTGGACACCTACTTTTCTTTTTAAATGAGGGTCTCTGCTTTCTCTGTGCAATGTTTCAGTTTGTAAAGCCTTCAGTAAATGGGCTCACGCTGTCATCTGAGCAGCCTGTAGCTTGGCACCTGGTTTTAGTTTGACTCCGTCCACACAAACGCAATAAAAGAGCAACACGCGCCTGTCTGGAAACTCGTGTGGATGTAAATAAAATGTTGCAGGCTTAATAAAAGAGCTAAAGTGCGGCGCACATGCTACTTTAGGCATAATTTAATTAATACACTCCTATTGGCAGATTAAACAGGATGTCTTTAGGTCTGGAATCACAGTAGGGATTCGTCTCAAGGGTGTGATTCGAGACCCCATGCTCGCGTTTTTCACTCTAATCTCTTCGTCTTGCCCCAGAGCTGTGTTTATGATTCAAACAGAAGAAAAGTAAAATAACACCAACATAATATTTCCCTTAACATACTTACCCATTGGATAAACATCCTTAAACAGATGTCAGAGTGCCGGCTGATCATATACAACGGGGGCTGCCGATGCTTTCTTCCCCAGAATACACAAATTCTACAAATTAGAAGCTGGTGCTTGAGGAATCCGCCAGGAAAACGCTTCCCACTACATACTGCTGTTTTCATTTAGAGAGCCAGGACCACACTGTGATGAAATACTCTGTAATCTTTATGAACTGAGTTGTTAAAACTTGTTGTGATGTGTTGGTAATTTGTTGCTTATTCAATTACGTTTGATTGATTTATTTATCATTTCATTTGCGTGTGAATTTGAAGCCTGTGTCTTTTATGCAGTAAATAAGAATTTTCGAGATGAGCAGTTGTGATATTTTTTCTTAACTCTTCCAATTTAGCCCTTCACTGAGCAAACTAATGTGATGTTGATATGTTTGATATGGAGAATGTGAATGCCACCAACCCCATGCACTGTAGTAGTATTCATTACAATACATTTAAATGCGAGAAGACTTGACTTCTGCTTGGGTCTTAATGTGGAAATTAATATTTATTTCACTTTTATACAGAAAGAGACAATATGTTGCATTTCCTGATGGAAATACTAGTGCTTTTACAAGCCAGCAAAGCCTAGAGCATATTTAGGTTTTTACCAAGGGTATTAAAAGTGTGTGTACGGTGTATGTGACACAAATTTTGTCATCAATATTGTATTGCACGCAATCTAATTCTTTGAACCAAGTTTTGCTCATTTTAATTTTTTCATTCAAAAAAATGTCACACTTTAGTTTGGGGACCAATTCTCACTATTAACTAACTATTAACTTTGACTTTTGCCTCAATAAACAAATTTTCAGCTTATTAATAATTAGTAAGGTAGTTGTTAAGTTTAGGCATGGGGGTTAAGGGATCTGAAATATGGTCATGCATTAATATGTGCTTTATACATACTATAGTATGCTAGTGATATGCATGCTGACAAGCAACTAGTTAATAGTGAAGAAAACAAAAACAAAAAAAATGCAACTCTAGTAGTGTACATAGATAATTTTATCAGTCATAATGTCTGGAGAGAAATAGCACAGACACTAGACAAAGATGAAAATTTCTAGTGCACATGCTATCAGGAAAGGTTATACTTACAGTATATGCTATCCATTCGGACCAAAACTGAAGTTTACCGTAGTGTTTACAAGTTTAAAAAACTGAAATGACAGTGTTTTCTGTTGGCTGTATAGTAGAATGAAATCACAGCATGACACCATCATCACAATGTGACAACCAATAGGAACACAGTATGCAAGTGTCACGATGATGTCATCACAGCCAGCTACATTTCAAATGCTTTACATTAAAAAAATAGTCTGCACATCAAAGCTTAAAAAGATTTACAACAAAAAGGTTGAATTTAGTGATTAAGCAATTCAGGTTGTTAATGAGTTTAGAACATAGTGCATTCAAATTTATTTAAATTATAAATGTGTCTTTGCACCTTGCTGCTCTGATTTAAATCTATTGTTTCTGCCTGTGTGTGGAAATTGTGTGCTGTATGCTGTAGATGAATCTGTCTGCATGTTGCATGGATACCCCATGTCTCAACTCATTTTCAAGTCTGTAGGAGGGCTGAACACATGTAGGGGTTGTAAATACATCTATATATTTGTTCACTGACACCTTTGAGGCTCCAAGTCAACCTCGGATCAAAGTATCCCTTCTGTTATGAACATTCAAATGCATTCACTCCACCCAACCCTGATGCCCCTCCCTCGCAAAGAAGTCTTCCAGATTTGGCTCTGCTTGAAACTAATTAATCCCCGGGCTGCATTAAATCTATTATTTTTTAATTTAACCCTGTCCACAAAGCGTCCTCTATTACCCAATCAGGCTATATAGCTACCTGGATCATAACTAACCCGTTTAACTCAAGCAAGTGACTTAACCTTGCTTCTCTCCTCAACGGCTCCCTTCCTATTCGGTGAGGGTGAGATTTTCACAGGGTGTTATGACACCAGATCCAGCTCCTCCATCTCAAACTCTATTTAAAGACACATCTTGACCCTTGTCAAAGTAAACACTGAGTATACATGGCTATTTACAGGCTGAAGGCCATAAGATCAGCAGCATGTCTTCAATAGGTCAGTGAGTTGACATTTTTGCTGTCGCCTTGGAGGTAAATTTGTTTTCTGAACTTTGGAGTGTCATTTACCGCCCACCTCTATCACTTTTGCACCAGTAGATAAAGATTTAAGGCTGGAAAGGTGGTCCAAGGTCAGAGCACAAGGGTAACTTGCACCTCCAGGCACAGTGCAAAATACATGACAACCAGAAGATAGTAACCCAGATAACAACCCTCGAATACCTCCAAGCAAAGAGCAACCCAGAAAAATGCTGGAGCTCTTCTCTGGCCATGTCTCAAGCTTTTAATCTATTAACTGCTGATCCTTAAACTCTAATCAATGCAGGCTTTTATATTTCCATTAAACGAGAAAGGGAAATGAATAAATAAATCATGCCGTCAGAGTGGCCAGCCTCCTTCACTTGGAAAACCATCGCAGATGGACCTCTTCTTAGTGTGTGCATTGCAAATCGCGTTAGCGCTCTGGGGCAGAGTTATTTGCCCAATTTCTCTCCATCCCCTTGGCTTTTTATGGCATGTCTGCATTATTAGTGCCACTGCTTTTGATAGCAAGCACGCTCGGTTATTAAGGGAAGGGGCTTTGCAGAATTTAGACGAGGAGGGAGGTGTTGTGTTGACTTGGAAACGTTAATTGCATTACCATTCCCCATTTGGACTCTGATTGGAGTGGACTGGGGAAAATGCCAGGGTACATTTCTCTGTTTACGCCCAGGCATGGGCTACTATGAACCCTGGCAGATATTCAAGGTTGAGGGCCCCTGGACACGCCACATTTGTGGTGCCTTAGTCTTGAACATCCTGCATATGCTGTCTAGATCCTCTTGCAAATTCAACATCTTGTATCTCTTTCATAACCTGTTGATGGCATAGTGAACTTATATGGGCATGTGAAATTTATTGTTGGTGTTTTTTTAAATTTTGGTGGTTTAGTTGTCAAACAAGTCAAGATGAGGGTGACATTGTTATAAGTAAGATCATTAGATCATTAAGATGCATTAATATAGGTTTCAGTTGATGGTTTGCATCTGTCTGCTATTTTACAATGTCTTCAAACTTTGCTCATCTTATCTAAATTTAGAGCTGGAGCAACATCAGTCAAGTTCAAAAAAAAAAAAAAAGAAAAAAAGTTTCAAATGAATGCTGTTCTTTTGAATTTTCTTTTCCTCAAAGAATCCTGAAATAATAATAAAATAAAATAAAATAAAATAAAATAAAATAAATAAATGTAATGATGCTGAAAATTCAGCTTTGCATCACAGGAATAAATTACATTTTAAAATATATTCACATAGAAAACAGTTCAAGTTCTAAAAATGTTTCACAATATTACTCTTATTACTGTATTTTGGATTAGTGAATGCAGCCTTTTGAATGATATAAATTTCCATGTATCATGATTTTGCTGTTACTGCCCAGCATTACATACAGAGCTACCGTGCATTACATTTAGTTTCCTCCACAACAAGGTTGCAGATAGTGATTTTAAAATGCAGCTCAAGTACAACTATGCATTTTAACAATGAACCACACTATTAAAGTGTCTTAAGTCTACCCTTTCGCTCAGCAGCTATTAAATTGGCAAACCAGGGTGATTAGATATTGTGAAATCCATTTTAAATAATCTTCTCTTCTTATTCTTAACTTAACATGCCAAGATAACTCGTATTGTCACATGCAAGCATGATTAGATTTATAATGTTTAAAAGGCTTTTTATTGAAACTGGTGGCTTTATGAACAGTGCTGTGAAGCCCTGCAGGTGGATTCAATCTGCCCTGTAATCCTAGCAGTCTGGGTGTGATATGATTGTTTTCACTAAGCATACTGAATTAGCTGTGCTCCCTGCTGCCCGCAGCTGCTAGTGCCTCCATTGAGGAGCTGTTTCCTTTAAAAGAAATACTTTTAACTCATTAATGTGGCTTAATAGTTACGGCTGCTTTGGAAAATTGCCTGGATTCCATGAATGACCTTTTGAAGGGGTCATCTCATGAGGAATTAAATTTAAACTTTTGAGGTTAACAAGTTCATAGATCTATCTATCTATCTATCTATCTATCTATCTATCTATCTATCTATCTATCTATCTATCTATCTATCTATCTATCTATCTCTGTAGTTCCAACATAATCATGTAATTTACTCAATGTACATTATTATTGAAAAATATTTTTGAAAAATACTTTGAAAGCAATGGATTTCATCTTGTCAGACACAATTAAAATTAATGCCATCAAAATGCAACATATGGATGATGTACAGTACTGTACATTAATCAGTAAATAAATAAATGAATACAAATGACAAAACAAATGGAATTTTTGAGGTTTATAAAAAAAAATAATAATAATAATAAAAAATAAATAAAATAAAATAAAATAAAATTCCCCTTTGTTAAAGGTAATAATTTCGCAACAAAATGTAAGAAGTTGCAATTTTATAAATAAAATAAAATAAAACATTTAATGACTTATTTAAGGAAAGAAGAAGAAGAAGAAGAAAAACTTCTAAGTAAATGTTCTGTCATCTGGTAATTGCAGTTTACGATGCTTTTGCTGTTTGCTTAACAGTTCCATCATAATCATTTAATGTTCCAGTTGCTTGCAATACAAAGATTCACAGAGAAGTACTGAAATTCTCTTGTTCTGAAAGCAATGGAGTTTGACTCTCAGGCCTGAGACAAATCAATGCCATCAAAACCCAACACATGGCAAGGTATACAGTGCAGCCGATATGTTGGTCATGTAAGGACGTCTCTGAGTGAGCCGGGTGTCCAGGTGGCTTAACTGCCTACTTAATGAACACCAAATGACGATATCTCGTCACCAGATGGCAAATGCTAAAAGCAAGTCATTTACTTTGAGTCTGTCTTTGCTGCGTTTTTAGAAATAATTGGACTGTGATTACAGTGAAATGTCATGCTGAGCACCCTGACATCATCAGCTGACAATACTTTCAAAATGAGGACCCCCTGCTGTTTGTTCATTAGGGGTTTGACTAACACGGCTCACACACACGGTAAGCGTGGTTTTTAAAAAAAAGACAAAATGTCCACATACTGTAAATAAATTTGAATATTGCATACTGTATATAGTATGTATTGTACAATATGCATTATTGACAGGATGCCATGATATACATGTGAAATCTTATTCCTTGTTGTGTGTGCCATAGAACAGCTATTGACACTCCACAAGATGTGTGATAAGGAATTGCACTGCATGAACAGTCTCTAGCTTTGTCATTCTGTAGTGAGAGGTTTTTTTTTTTTTGTTTGTTTTTTTTTAAGCAATTTCAGTTTAGTTCAATGAAACATACACTGAGTCTTGGTCACACTCAGTCTTTCTTTTATTATTACTATTTTACATAGTAGTAAAGTAAAAACTATGAAAACAAATGCAGATATGGAAAACATGTAGCAACTGAAAATGCTTTTTTTTAGATTCTTTAAAGTGGTATTAATTGTGTAAAGAAATGCAGGCATATTTGTCTAAAAAAAAAAAAAATCAGACATTTAAGCATAAGCTTTTAGATCAGAAGGCTGTTAAGATCAGGAGAAACAAACTCACTCAAGTTTGTTCGAAAATCTGTTATCTCCAGCTTTATTCCAATAATCAAAAGAAGAAGAAGAAAAAAATAGGTTTCAAGATTATTTGTAAAAACAGAAATTGGAAATATCAATTTAAATTTAAAATGAGTAAAGCTGAATGTACAAATAATTAACGAATAACAGTGTGAGGGGAAATAATGTGAGTGTGCATATCAAGGTTTAATAAAAATAAACTATACTGGTCGGTATAAAGTGATGATGAATAGAAATGAATATAAACAATATAATTTAATATAATAGAATAAAATGGAATGGGATTAAATGAAATATAATAGAACAGAATAAAGTCAGAACAGAAGTAAAGTGCAGAAAGACACATTTTGGACTTAATTTTAGATATGAATTATTCTGAAAAGTTCTTCTTGAGTGTTTCACATGAGATCTGAAATTTCAAAGCTAGAAGAAAAATTCAACTTATGCAAATATCAGAAAATGGTGCCTTTTCTCTCCCTCTCTGTCTCTCCTTTGACTCATCATACAAAAGTTGCAATCTGAAAACAAATAGTCTTGCATTTGGGTTCCGAAAATAAAATCCTCGTTCATTCTCTCCATAGAGACATAGATGTGTGATTCTTTAAAGTCAGACCTTCCATGATCTAAGAAGTTTTTAAATGATTTTAATTTCAAATCTATACGAAGAAGAAGAAGAAGAAGAAGAAGAAGAAGAAGAAGAAGAAGAAGAAGAAGAAAATATCCCTACCCATCATCCACAGGTCCACCAATCAGAGAAGATGCAGCTACCATGGAAACGAAAATTATGGCAAAAGAGCTAATCAGTGACTACAAACTCCCATGAAGCTTTACAAATCACATAATCAAGTGGGTGCCCTTGTACATTTATTACAAGAGTCCTCCTAAATTAATAAAAAAATAAATAAAAAAAAAGTAGCTGGTCAGTACTAAGATCAGATTTGATCATCTATTAAAATAGTTATTGTGTCTTTCACTGTCTGTTTCTATTGATTCTTAGCCTCTTCAAACTTTTCACTGAACAAAATAAATGATTGTTTACTGTTTCATCTCATCTTAATCATCATAATGAAGTAGGGCAGAATGATTGGAAGCAGTTAATCTGCTTCAAGAAATGGCCTTCTCTCCATCTCTACAGTCATAATTATTCCTCCTTCACTCCAAAGGGAGGCAGTTTCCTTAAGAATTCTGTTAATTATGACACAAACCACTCTTTCTAAAAATGAGCAGGTTTGACAAATGCTTCACTCAGGTGGTAGTGCGAATCTGGGCTGAATGTATAGCTGTCTTGCAAAACCTGCGCTTGTCCTTTTTATATCTTCCAAAATAATAAGACATCCTGATTAAATAGCGAGTGGTGAAGATAGTGAGGAACAAATGCGCTAATGGTCGCTGTAAATAAAACAGTTGACTAGGCTGCATTAAAGCGTGTGTAATTTAAGCGCTTTGACAGCTTAGGTGCTGGTGTTGTGGAAAATATACATCAGCGTGTAATTTACCTGAGAGAGAGAGAGAGAGAGAGAGAGAGAGAGAGAGAGAGAGAGAGAGTAGCCCAGATTTAAACCTTGTGTAAACCATTAGAATCGGATTTTAACAAAAACCATGTGATCTAAATTCAGCTGATTTTACTATAAGAAATGTTAGACATTTCATATTCATATCATAGAACATCTATCTATCTATCTATCTATCTATCTATCTATCTATCTATCTATCTATCTATCTATCTATCTATCTATCTATCTATCTATCTATCTATCTATCTATCTATCTATCTATCTATCTATCTATAACATCCACAATTAAAACTTGGTTTAAGACCAAAATCAATTTGCCTTGGCTTTATATTTGGCTTTATTTATTTATTTACAACCCATGTAACAGCTTTCATAAAATGCATCTACAAAATGCATTCTGGTGTCCAGTAAAAAGTCTAAGGTAATAAGACAGTAAGATTTGTTTCTTCCATCCTTCTTTCATAGTGTACCTTGATCGTCTCCAGCAAAATATAAAACGTGCACCAACATAGCATCAGTTAACTAATAATTATATCTTGGTTAATACCAGTACTTTGCTTCAGAAATAGATTTTTAATGCATCCTAGAAATACTGGACTCAAAGAAAATCTTGGATTTCCATCCGATAATTGCAACAGTTCAATGGTGTTCATGTTCAGTCATCTCATGAATATGATCTTTCCAATATGACTTGATGGCAGCAAAAGTCTGGCCACGAAGAGCTAGTGAAAAATTAACCTTGGTGGGACATGGCACACAGATATATAAACAAGGAATCACACAAATGAACAGTTGGTTAGTGCACTACATTTGAAAACCCTGTAGTAACTTAATTGGCAAGAGCTTGATTTTCTCCACTCAACGTCTTGGGCTCTCAGGTAATCAAGCGCACATTCAACACATGCAAGTTATGATGCAAAAGTAATTAGTCTAATTAAGACTAGCAACTGTTCTATCAAAGAGTTTTTTTTTTTTTTTTTTTTTCTTCTTCCAGACCCTCGGCTGATTTGTAAAGGTAATGCTCACATGTAGGCTTTGTTTCAAAACCTAGTAAGCTCCCTACATAGGCTGCATTTGATTGATTTATTGATTGATTGATTGATTGGTTTGTTTATTTTGTTTAAAAAAAAAAACTTTTGTTCAGCAGTGACACATTAATTTTAACAAAGACATTTCTAATCTTACAAAATGTTTAAATTTATATTTCCAATAAAGTGTTTGTTGCACTTTCAATTAAAAAAAAAGAAAGAAAAAATCCTAAAGAAAAAAGAATGTAGACAAAAATATGTAGCATATGTAGGAAGTATGTAGTTTCCACAAAATAAATATATAATAATTTATTGAGATGATTTGGATGTAAGAAAGAAAGAAAGAAAGAAAGAAAGAAAGAAAGAAAGAAAGCAGCACAACCGATTTCAACTGATAATAATCAGAAATGTTTATTGAGCCGCAAATCCATGTATTAGAATGATTTCTGAAGGATCGTGTGACACTGAAGACTGGAGTAATGGTGCTGAAAATTCAAATTCAATTTGTAAAAATAGTTATTACAGTTTTTACTGTATTTTTGATCAAATAAATGCAACCTTGGTGAGCATTAGATATTTCTTTCAAAAACAACAATTCAGTAATTCCTTATAATAATCAAAAATCCACTGAAGATGCATTAAGTTATAAAAATATAGACCCATACTTAATTTAACACCACAAAGTACAAGTAAAACATAGATGAATTACTCCTAAAAATCACATTTTTTTCTCGTTTAGAGTACTAGTGCTAACTCTTCCTGAAGTCAGTTGTGAGTAATATAGTCCATGTTGCTACCTGTATTCCAAATCAGTCACTTATAAGGTTCAGATAGGATGTTGCCTACAGTATGTAGGAAATAAACATCAAGACTCACTAAGACTCACAAACAGACCTCATATTGTGCTAAGCTGTCAAGTTAATATGCATTTTTAGCACGTGGATTGTCTTCAACATGCAATACACCTGTCAGATACATAACTCTAAAGCAGGGGTTTCAAAACTCAGTCCTGGAGGGCCGCTGTCCTGCAGAGTTCAGCTCCAACCCTAAATAAACACACCTGAAGCAGCTAATCAACATTTTGCTAGGCATACTAGAAACTTCCAGGCAGGTGTGTTGAGGCAAGTTGGAGCTAAACTCTACAGGACACCGGCCCTCCAGGACTCAGTTTGGACACCCCTGCTCTAAAACGTCAACACTTCACTACCAAAATCGGCTTTAAACAAATTTGAGGGCATGTAAATGCCAAGTTTATCCTGGTTAACATTAAGGCAGCACATTAGGACACAAGCATGGAGGATGAGAGACAGAGGAGGTGCAGACAGGGGACTTTACACTTAAGCTTGCATCACCTCCGGGGTGCTGGAGAGACATCAATACGGTATTGAAGATGGGATTTAGGGATTTTGTCAACCTGTGAAACAGCCTTTGGAGATTTGTTTGATATCAAATTTTGGCGCATGGTCTAATCGGATGGATTAACCTACAACTCTTGAAATATGAATCACATATGGATTTTCTTAGCTATTGATTGAGTTCGTATAATAACATGTTCATGAATCCTGGATAGTTTAAGGTTAAAATTAAAGGTATAGTTTGAGAGAAAAAATTATATGTGTAGAAAAAAAAAAAACACATTAGCTTGTGTCTTCATAAATTACACTAGACAATATTTAATTTAATATTTAACAAACATTTAATATAAATATTTAAAAATCAACATACTCACAGTTAAACATGCTCTTTTTTCACCCCTGCATTTCAATAACAGCAACAAATCCAATGAAAATATACTTAAATTAAATACAGTACAAATATAGTAAATTAGTACAAAAAGTGCATTTTATTTGTCTGTCTGTCTATCTATCTATCTATCTATCTAGCTCTCTCTCTCTCTCTATCTATCTATCTAACTAGCTCTCTCTCTCTCTCTCTCTCTCTCTATCTCTATCTATCTATCTATCTATCTATCTATCTATCTATCTCTCTCTCTCTCTCTCTCTATCTATCTATCTATCTATCTATCTATCTATCTATCTATCTATCTATCTATCTATCTATCTATCTATCTATTGTTTTTCTCTCCTGGCTAATCTGTAATTTTTAATTTAAACTGTGAAACTAATTCAAATGCTTTTATACTGGACAAACTGTGTCCATTTGGATTTAATCCAGAACACAATTATGTAGCCTGAATGATGTACAGAATGGTTGGCAACCCTAATTACAACCTTAAACTTAAACATAAAGTGCTGCTTACTTTAGCTCCCCCTGTCAATCCATCTAGTGTCGCTCCTAAAACCTCAATCCCCATTTTCTCTGCTGCTGGGTCAAAGAGGAAGCCTTGAACTTCAATTTCATCTAATGCAGGAACCGTCTGTTACCGACGGCAAGCCAAACCTGTTTATCACTTTCCACATCACATGTGAACTCTTGAAGCAAGGTTAGATGTTCTCAGCAGAGCAGGAGGCAGCGCTGACAAACTATGATAAATTAGTTGTTTACTGACATTTTATGCTGGCTGAGGATGGTGGATAGGGAGGAGAAGTGGGTTAATGAGAAGAAAATAAGTCATGGAGATATGCCCACATTGATAAGAGGAAGTCAAAAGAGTGCATGCAGGAAAAAAAGGTGACGATTAGTTCAGAACACAAACTGGAATATGCAATATGCATCCTATATAAGGTTTATGAATGTGATGCTTGTCTTGTCCTATATTTCTTCTGATTTTACAGTTATTGGCTCAATTAGTAAAATGGATATCATTTTCAGTTTTATTATATGATAATAATAATAATAATAATAATAATAATAATAATAATAATAATAATAATGCGTTTAAAATTAATATATATATATATATATATGTATATATATGTGTATATATATATATATATATATATATATATATATATATATATATATAATATATATATATATATATATATATATATATATATATATACACACACACATATATATAATGGTAAAAGGGCTGATGTATAACATTATGCCAGATACTTTTTAATAAAAATAATAACAGTGTAATATAATTAGTGTAATATTTGAGTCATATGATTTTATATGGTAATTTTTTTTGTTGCAAAATTGGATATATATATATATATATATATATATATATATATATATATATACATATATATATATATATATATATCTATATATATATATATATATATATATATATATATATATATATGTATATATATTTGTCTGTGATTTTTAGTACATAGTGCATGCTAAATATTACATGTATATACTGTGTTTTGTATTTATTTAATTCCACCAGTTTCAAAGCTCTGAAGTCAGTCTGAGGTGCGAGTGTAAATTTGGGCTCGACCGATGAACACCACTTTAGAGAATGCAGTGCTAGCAGATTAAATAGCATTTTAATGCACTTTGTAATGATCTTATATGGGTGTCTCATGTGCCTACCTCTCTGCCCTTAAAATCCCCTTACTGAGCATATCCTCCACTGTCTGAGTCTTCATTTGTGCGTCGACCATATAGTGGGTGGGGAATGCTTTGTCTAGATGAAGAACATTGCTGACAGCCTCACATTTTGCTGTCCTTGTAAACACTGACCAATCGAAAAACAACAGAGCATGACACCTTTATCTAACCAGTAGCAAAACTACAGAAATCAACAAAAAAACTGCCATTTATGGCGACATATAATGGCAATGCACATATATCACTCAATGCGTAATGGGGTATAGTCAAAATGGTCGTATTAAAAGAGAACCAATCAGACTCTTTGTCACGGCGCCAATGTAATTAATGTGCCAGCACCGGGATAGAGATGTAACTGAAGATCAGTATTAGCTGTCTCATTAGCATTTTAAATAAGATTTAGATTAGTTACATTGGCAAAATAATGTGGCTACCAGCGCAAGTTTGGGGCCAATTTGGGCATTTTCCCATCTCTATCCAATTAGATCTTTGACACTCACATTTCACCTCTATTTCACAGACAGCAATTAAATGTTGAGGTGAAGCTGTAGAGAAGAATGGGGAAAAGAGAACAAGCTTATTTAGCTTACACAAAGAATGACAGAGAAGTTAATGAAGAAGAGAATAAGAGGCGACAGAGATGAGCAGCTAAATAGTTTGGACTGAAAAGATGTCACATAATATCACCGAACAGGCCCATTAGCTTCCCATTCCAGTTTCTTCCCAGATTTACTTCCTATATGTTTGGAAGCAAAATTGAGCAAAAGGGGAAAATATGTTGCCAAATGTAATGAGAAATTAATTTGAACCTACACCAATCACCAATCCTACCTTAGCAACTGTTGCTACCTGCCATGTCACAAGCATTTGCTCTTTTCTAATGCAAGTGTAAGCATGTTTGAAAAGTTGTAAAATTAATATGACATTCTGTGAAGCTATGGAGGAAATATCTAAGGTTCAGAACAATAACTTACAGTATGTGATAAAGTAGACTATCATACAAATTCTAACGTGACAAATGCTAACATGATTTTAGTATTTAAAAAAATTATAATAATAATAATAATTTAATGTCTTTTCTATGTAGAGTTACAACCAATCCAACACTGTTGTCATAACGGAACACAAATGACTGTAAAACAGCTGTATAAATGATGATTTACAGCTCAAACTATTCACACTTTTGTACAGAAGAATCAATGTAAGTGATTTCATGAAATTACAAAATACATTTCTGCTTTTAAATCTCCCAAAAATTGGCCCCATTGATTCTTCACAAGCATTTATCTTTCATTATTATTAACATTATGTCAAACATGCTGTTCACCGAGCTTCTTAATGTATATTGAACCTGAAATACCCTTTAACTTTCCTATATATGAATCATATAAATATGATGTGACCAACTAGAAATAAAGCTTGCAAATTTTGCTTCTTTGATGTCACAGTTTGCGGCGGCTGACTAAAATGTCAAACTAAATGAGTGTATACAAAAGTCTGTCTTATCCGAAGCGAATCATCAAAGCAACTTATATCAGCTGTGAGACATCAATCTGGCAACGTATTAGGTATGTATCATATAGCATCAAAACCAAACCACTTCAAACTCCAGATCAAAAACAGCCCAACTTGGAAATAGTTTTCCATCATCAGGCTTCTTGCTGAAAAGTCAAAAAAATTACTGACTTAAAATACAGCATGGGAAAGGTCAAACGCCCCTGCATCCCTCAATGCACAGATGTTTAGCACAATAGCATTTTTCACCCACCGCTGCTGCATAATCTCTGCTGATCAGAGACTTGGCATATACCTGTATTCTCATTAATTGATTCCCACCGGTTCGGCTCAACAGCCGTGACCTCACTGACATTGCATCACCGTGTAAATGGTCCTATTAAATCAGGGGATCTCATAAACTTGCCGAACAGGGATGTCTTGCACAGGGCAGGTCAGCGTTGGCTATCAATTATATGTCCAGATGACCTTCTGTGGCCTCACAGTGGGGCGACTGCTGACCAGATCAGAGCGCTCTTTATGTTCACAGTGTTGTCCTGTTTAACAGAATAGATTTATTAATCTGCTTGTGTTCAGCCTTGCACAGGTCATACATGGATCCACCTGATCTCATGTTCTTTCTATTATTGATTATGTGGCCTTGGATGATGGTGTGTATAATAGCAATAGGCTGACATGTTGGGTAAGTATTAAAGGTCTGTGATACAGACATGATCGATACATAAAAGCATGTGTCTATTAGTGCCTGGTAGACAATAAATTGGAGAAAAAAAAAAAAAAAAAACATCCCATAGACTTAGTTAGGAATAAGTTAGAAAGCAAGTGACCACACAGCATACCATGGCAATCACTGAAAAAACCATAGCACCTGCATCACCATGCCCTAGCATCCACCTAACAAAACCCTAACAACTGCTTAGCAACCACCCAAAGCACCCTGGTCTGCAGTGTATGATGAACTAATCTCTTACATCGCATGTAGACATCTGCACTTTGTTGTTTCTGATGAGAGAATTCGCCAAAGTGCACTGACCAGATAAAATATGTTCCCGTGTCTATGCATGTGACACCGAAGACTGGAGTAATGATACTGAAAATTGAGCTTTGATCATAAGAATAAATTACATTTCAATATATATATTGAAATAGAAAACAGTTATTTTAAACTGCGATTTGTATAGTATGTGAAAGTCAGTAGTAAAGTTTGGGTCATGCCACCCATCCCTAGTTGCTAGGCAAGATAAACTCTTAGAGCTTGTTATGTCTTCTGAAACATAAGTATGCCAACATATTTCCAAAACATGTTCTCAAAATATGATGCCATTAACATAATCTGAACTCTGCTGGGTCATTTCGTTCACGGACCACCAGACAGTGTTGATATTTGCAGCTGGTGGTGAGAGGAAGATTGCCGTTACATGCTTGTCTACAAGCCAACATCATGTGATGTCATGCTCACATTTGTTTGGCTGTGTTTCTATGTCTGTTGCCTTGGCAAGTGATGAAAGCACTTAAACAGAGTATTGCGTTTCTGAAATGAGAGGAATGACAGTGACGGCCGGCTGCCACGAGAGCTGCTCTGTGTGCTCACTCTGCATTGCAGACGCTAAACATGTGTTTTTCTGGGATGGGTAAGGCTTGGTGGCATTTGTTCACATTTTTGAGATGGTTGTGTTTGATTCATGGTTGTAGATTGTGAGATTACCTTGGTGATCATAACCCAGCATTAAGTGGTTACTCTACTGAAAAACCAACTTAAACTAGACTAAAGAGGTTAGCTGTTCTGCCATCCGGTGGTCTTCAGCCAATTATGGTCAAAAAGTTTGGTTGTTAAGAACACAGTTAAACAATTTGGCATTTCCGTAGAACATTCACAAACAGTATCACAAACTTGCACAGTTGGAACTGCAGCTCTCGACCTGTGCTTAGTTTCTCATTACTATGGCATGGACTTACATTGCTTATTGGGACAATAAGAAAGCAGTATATGCCATTTAAATATGTAAGTTTCAGTCTATATATTTTACAACACTGTTTTTGAAAAAGGGCACTAATGTGCATTTGTGTAAACACATGAGGGAACCAATGGTGAATCCAACATCAAACAAAACAAAATGATGGGGAGCAAAAATAGATTTATCAGATGCATATATATAGACTACTGTACATATAGCCTACAGGAGTAAAGCTTTCTCCTGTTACATACTTCATTTAAGTGTAATTAAAAAAAAAAAATAAACAGCTTTCTGTTGTTTTGTGTAAATAAACTATAATAATCTATAATAACGTGTGTTGTGACGTCATTGATGAAAGTTCTATATTGTGGTTCAAATGACAGAGTTGCAAAAATTTTACTACGATTAATTCATTTAGCTAGTTAATTTCTCCAATGATGCATCATAATATATTAGTTAAGCAACGAGTTACTTTGTTGTATGGGAAATGCACCTCTGGTCAAACTAGTTAGTTTTGATAATTTCAACCCAAATTCATTAAAAAGTTAACCAAGTTTTGATTTTGAATGAATTAAAAAAAAAATATATATATATATATTTTTTTTTTTTCTCCATGCAGATAACATCATACAGAAATGTATAGATTTAAGTTTATAATTTAAAGAAAAATAAGATTGAAAGTACAATTCAGATTGCACAAATTCATGTGAATTGGCCACCAATTTGCTAAAATGTAAAATAGTTATGAATTGCCATGAGAGTGTGATGGATCATTCTCAGGCTGGGAGATCCGCTGGTTGACCAACTAAACCAGCTAAACAACAGCTGGACCATGCTAGAAGACTAGCTAGAACTGGCTAACCACCTTTTCTGTACTTTTTAGACTAGTTTAAGAAGTTTTATTTCAGCAGGGTTGTTACAATGAAAGTCAGCAGATAATTTGTGACATTATAGTGTTTAGATATGGTGCTCCTGTAGTTATTGTTGTTTTTAATTGTGTTTATAAGTGCAAGGTTGGGGGGTTCGATTCCCCGGGAACACGTGATAGGTGAAAATTGTTAGCCTGAATGCACTGTAAGTCGCTTTGGATAAAAGCGTCTGCTAAAGGCATAAATTTAATTTAATTTAATTTAGATATTCAAATGTTGCATTGTATCATTTGAATATTCAAACACTGCTATGAGAAAATGGCTAGTCGTTGTTAGCTGGGAAAGTCTGATGGACCGTTTTTACTTCCTGCGTGATTCATTTCTTTGACTCCATCTGGCTCTGTTGGTTTACGGTGTTCTAGCATGTAATCTACAACATCCCAGGCCAGATAGCCCTTCTGTCCCGAGCACTGATACATGGTGTAATCCATCCTCCTGCTCTTGTCTCGCTCGCTTTAGCAAAACTCGGTTAAGGCACTTTTCCCCCCACTGTGACTAATTGTCCCAAATGCCGAGGCAAAGTTCGCCGGAGGTCTTTGTAGTTGTCAGTCGTGTTGAGGGACGGGAGTATCAGAGGAAAAGGAAACAAATTTTGTCTGATACACTCTTCAGACACTGTGCTGCAGCTTGGATATTCAAAGCTTGTTTGATTGTATCCAGCTTTTCTACTTTACATCACCATTTCAGCACAACCCTATCCCTATTTCCAACATGTTCAAAAGAGCAAGGCTTATTTTTTGACTTTTGAAGATCAATGTGGATAAATAAACAAACAAATAGATAGATAGACAAATAAATAATAATAAAAATAAATAAATAAATAACAATACAATACAATAAGAAAACTAGGCTTATTTTTTAATTTAGAAAGTCAATGTGGAGGACAAAATATTATTATTAATAATAATAATAATAATAATAATAATAATAATAATAATAATAATAATAATAATAACAAAAATAACAAAAAATAAATAAAAACAAAAACAAAAACGTGGGGGGGGGGGTAAAGTAATAAAATACATTAAAACAATAAAATAGCAAAGAAACAATACATGTTGTAACGGGAATGTGGAAAAATAAAAATAAAAAAAAATAAAAAATAAAATTGAATAAAAAACACCCCAAATTACCAATCAAAGTTTAAATATAGAGTATAGTTCAGGATATGCATTAAGAATGTATGAGCATGAGTAATGAGAAATAGATCCTATATGCACAGCAGTCCATCACACATAAATAAGAACTAACTATACTTGGAAATAATGCAAATACGGATGGATTTATTTTAACATGATCATCAGTTTTGTGTGGTCATGCTGCGTTGACCATTTGAGTAGTCTTTTGGACCATCTGCTCTGCAGTATGCTAACAGTTGCAAGTCTGCTGTTTTACACAGCCATGATACACTTGTAAGTTTTCTGTTGTAATGGACTGTAAATGTTTGTAGTTTTGATGTGCTCACTAATCTTCTGAAGGCCGCGGCCATCTCTCGGACTCTTTAGCAGGGTAAGAATCGCTCATGCCACATCAGAGCTTATGCAATAAGCAGAAAATGGCATTGTATGATATCTTATCTATTGATCACTTACACGCTTCAGTCACAGGAAAAGTGCATCTGACGTGCAAGCTTAAAAGTGTTTTAGGCTTAGCGGATTCAGGATGGAAAAATTCTGGCTGCAGTGCATTTTCGCGAAAATATGTTTTCTAATAACAATGGATAGTTTCTAAAATAGAAAAAAAAAGGAAATTCTGGATGGATGATTGCTACTGTATGTAGTGTACAATCATAAATATAAGATTATTTTTTATTTGTTAATGACATTCAGTAATGAAATAACATTTATTATGACAATGTAATATTTTTCCTAAATATATATTTAAAGTAAATATATATTCAGAATAATTTGACCAATAATAATTATTTTATTTTATTTTATTTTATTAAAATTCAAAAACATAGGATATATTGTTCAAAGAAAAATATGCAAACTTTTTTTTTTATATCGTCAAGATGTAAAGATGTTTATCACATGTTCAGTAATAAAATAACATTTATAATATATATATATATATATATATATATATATATATATATATATATATATATATATATATATATTTTTTTTTTTTTTTTTCATATCAACTGTTTTATTAAATTTTAAAAAAGACAACAAACTAAATAAATATTCAAAGTAATTTGACCAAAAATATTTATTTTCTTTTCATTTTAATGTGTATTATTATTACTTGATTGGATGGTTCTATCACAGCAGTCTTCTCTTATATATCAGTGCTTTACTATAAATTAAAGGGTTTGTACTTTCAACTTTCATTTATACATTACCATTTTAAATATGTAAATGCACATATAAACTACATAATAACAACAATTTAAACAAGCCCCTAGTTAAAACAAATCGATTGAAGAATTGCATTCTATTTTATATATATTGTTTACCTAGAGTTACAGTGGACTATTTGGCATCATGTTTGAGCAGTTGAGACCTGTGCCGTTAACCCATTTTTATAAGAACCAGCCAAAATAATTATACGCTCTATTTTTAATAATGAACTTTTTGTGTGTGTGTGTGGTTTTTTTTTTTTTTTTTTTTTTTTTTTTTCGCTACACTAATGAGTTTTGGCTTTGTAGAAATATTAGATTTCGGTCAGGTTGATGCCTGTCATTTTGCTGTTGTAGGCAGAGCCATTGTCCTTTAAATAACAGGTAACACAAAGCCTCTATCCTCCAGTCAAAGCTGGCTCACAGTAGATAAACTGAATAACCAAATGTTAGTCAGACATGCCAGTCTATTTGTGCTGACAGGCTGTTTATTATTCCACGACCTGTATTAATACTAACCGCGGTCACATTGAGAATCATCAAGGAAAATGGTAACAATTTTAAAATTCTGATTACTGAGCTGTCAGGGCCAGACTGTGGCGGGACGGAGAACTGGAGATGAATATCAACGTGCAAAGAATTTAAATAATAAAGCAGCATTCGAAAGCATTGGTTAGCGTGTCAAGGAGGGACTTTGTCTTTCTCTTTCCTTCCACTCCGTCTGCACCCCTCTCCTTGCCCATCTATCCACCCAACAGCCAAACGATCCTGCGTTTATTCTTTTGCTGGTTAATATTACAGGCACAAGGTCAGGTCTGTTTGTAAGCACGCTCCTGCTGGAGTTTGATATTGATTTTAATCAAAGCTGCGCGGCTCATCTCCTCGGCCTGCCTCCTCACCTCCGCCTGCTTCAGAACGTCCTGTGTCAGGCTTCGTATTTCACGCTTGGAAAGTTTTTTTAATTGATTGCAATTAAAACCAGCGGGATGGTGCTGTTGTGTCCTGAGTCCTCGTGACTTGTCAAGGTGGAGGAGGAAGAGAAAACCAACTAGAGAAAACACTCCATTTTAACCTTTTTATATAGAACATCACATAATTTTAATCACATAATTTTAAAACAAATAAATGCAACCTTGATCTTAATTATTCCAAACTTTTGACTGGTAGTATATAACAAATAAAATCAATAGCAATCAGTTCACACACATAAATTCTTTTTATTACAGCCAGTTGGTGAAAATAATGTGGCAGGAATAGCTGTGCATTGTGTCAGATAACTTCCAGAATGGGCACTTTACATAGATGTATAGCAAGTAAAAGAGATTGGATTTGAGTACATTGTGTGTGTGTGTGTGTGTGTGTGTGTGTGTGTGTGTGTGTGTGTGTGTGTGTGTGTGTGTGTGTGTGTGTGTGTTTTTACCCCCAACCCTAAGGCTTCTTTTATTTTGTCACCAGCGCTCTGAGATCAATGCGGCCGACGTCAGTAGGTCTGCTCCTCCGATGAGAAATGAAACCAGACACCAGATACAGAGCGAGAGAGAGAGTGAGAGCGAGCGAGAGAGAGAGATAGAGAGAGAGAGGAAAGAGGAAAAGCACTCACTACCAGTCTATTCCTTTACACAATGATTCCATTCCCTTGATAATGGATGCTGCCAATTCCCAAGGGACGTCCTGGCAAATGTAGGATCCCCAGTGCTTCACCAGATCTTCAGTAATGTTAATAATTACTTGACTAGCATGCCTGGCTGGAACCATCCTCTCTCTGCATGCCATTCAGCTGCCTTTACCCTCTGTATGATAGTCAGATGAAGAAATCAGTCAAAGAGATATGGCATTTTTGCTGCCAAAACTGCTAATATAAAAATTCAAAAATGTTCTAAATTTGATATATTTTGATATACTCTATAATATAATACAATACATTATATAATATGAGATAACATATGATTTTATATATATATATATATATATATATCTATATATATATATATATATATATATATATATATATATATAAACATTTTAATTTAATTTATCCAATCTCTCTTACTTGCTAATTTCAAACTTTTTTTTTTTTTTTTTTTGCAATGTAAATAAATGCCATGTACATAATGAACTTTACATACATTTAAGGGGAAAATGTTTTTAATTTAATTTAAATTCATAATAAAATTTACCAATAATAATAATAATAGTAATAATAATATATTGACCACACAGTTCATGAATTTAATTATTTTGATATTTTATTTTGCTGCTTTTTAAAGACAACATTGACAACATTTTAATTCTAAATATATCTTTCAAGTATATGATCATTCAGAATAAATTGGCCAATAATAAGAACAACAATTACACATACATATATCTGTCCAATAGCCCTAGCAATCTACAAATTGTTTGATTTTTAAATTTTGCTGATATTTTTTAAAGACAACTTTATTGATAGTTGTTTTTTCTAAATATATCTTTGCAGTAAACTCATAATAAATGTACTACTACTTTTTATAATGAAAATAGTAATAATATACTTGTAAATAAAATATTAATGATAGTTGTAATTCGAATTTATCATATACAAATTTACTACTACTACTACTATAGCAGTACAACATTTACTGAGTGCTGCTTCCAAAAACAATACAAAAATGAAACACCTCAGAACTGTAATTTCTCAATAAAAATCCATCTCTTGCCCACGTCACGGGTCTTGCTCTGTCTTAACCCTCCACCTCTGTGTCTTGCTATAATGATATCCAGTGGAGTCTCAGCAGTTGCGTGTCCTCTGGCTGTGGGGGATTTGAAATGCTTTACATTTATTGATCAGAAACGTCCCCTCTGTCCACAGGTCTAGACTACAGTCATTTTATTTCCCCTTGGGGGTGAAAAGGAAATATCAATTCAAGGGCTGAAATAGGTTTAAAGCTACCTAAAGTTTATAAGCACATTGTATGCATGTTCTACATGATGGTCCGGTACTGATCTGGTGAACCCTAAGAGTATTTGCTTTAAAATGTATTAATGTACTATGCTTTAAAATGTATTAATGTAATTGCATTATATAAAATAATGTCAATATTTTGTTAATTAATGTACTGAAAATGCAATGAATGATGTAAATGTGGAAACATGTAGTAAAATCAACTTCATGTGACATTATAAGACAAGCTTATTGTAAAGGAAATGCCAAGCGGTCACCTCCTCTCCGTATTCTCCTCTGAAGATGGCTAGCCTCTGCTCTCTTCCTATCGTCCTGCTCGGCCCATCACAAACACCATGAGCAGCGGCAATGTGATCCTACGCATTATTTTCTAAAAATACATACCAGATAGGAGAGCGCACAAGGAAGTCATTTACTCTGAGCGTCTGAGCTGGACTCACTGATGTTTGCTGGACCCCTCGAGTGATTTGCATTCTCCAGTTTCTCGCTCTCTCTTTCACTCTCATTCTTTCTTTCGCTCTGTCTCCATTTCGTTTGATTCTTGCCATGTGTGAGCTCTGACACCTTCCTACATGAGAACAGCTGGAGAAAAACTGTAGCCTCCCTTTTCCAATGCCATGATTTACAGCCACAAGGGCAGAAAAAAAAAAAGTCTCCATATATATATATATATATATATATATATATATATATATATATATATATATATATATATATATATATATATATATATATATATATATATATATATGAGCAAACTTATAAGAAATGACACATCAATTCTGCAATGTTTGTGTTGCGGACATGGCATGATACCTCACTTGTCAAAAAGAAGTTTATGATTTTTGCTTGGCGGATGATGAAATTAGCAAAAGAAAGTCTTATTTAAAGAAGGGAGTCATGCTCAGAAATAAATCAAATATTCGGAGGTGGACTGAACTCTTTTATCTTTTGCCAGTACACCTAGTGACCATCCGAACACCCTTGCAGCTGCATTGCAGCATGCTGAAAACATACCCATAGGACCATTGCAATGTTCTGGCAACCTCCCACAACACTGTGGCATTGTGGCTGTGAGTTTTGAAAAGGCAAGGTCCTACACCCACTGCTCCCAGTGGGATATGTGTCAGTCGGCATGGGAGGCAGCCATGCTAACAAGGACTCTAAAGACCGCAGCCGTTAGCATCAGCTAGTGTGCTCTTTGTGGTCAGACAAGTGAGGTTTACCCGCACAGGTCTTACTAACTGTTGTACTCACCTCCCTAAACCTTACTACCATCTGGATCACAATTTATCAGATCCTACTGGCACTGTTCCGAGTGGGATTCAAACTAGTGTCAACTGGTATAAGAGGTACGTGTCAATGACTCTAAAGACTAGTTTAGACTAGCTCTTAGCTGGCCTCTGTTATACTAACCCCCTTCTCCCCTTAATCCTCACTTTAAACTAGATCACGGCACCAATTTAACTGGTCCCACTCCATTCCAAGTGGGACCTCGACTCAACGTCAACAAGCATGCAAGGTGGGTGCACTAACAAAGACTCTAAAATCCATAGCCAATAGTTTGGTGGTCTCCAACTCTGCTTCTGGAGAGCTACCATCCTGCAGATTTCAGCTCCAACCTCAATCAAATACACCTAACCAGCTAATAAAGGTGCCTGAGGTTACTTGATAAATACAGGAAAGTGTGTTGTACCCGGGATGGAACTGAAGTCTGCATTTGCTAGATCTAGGTATTTAATATTTCTTGGCCTTTTTTGAAGCATATAGTAGCAAGATGAGAGGAAATAAAGTGGGCTATGAAATTGGGAAATGTTGCTGGATTTGACTTTGTGACACCTACAAGAACACCACAGCTCTTTTATTGTAGCTGCTAGGCCACAACATAATCTAACTGTTGTATAAGGTTATTCAAATTTGGAATGAAAGCCCTTATGCTTATTTGCATTTTTAATTAAGCATTAAGTAAAACAAACAGATATAGTCTTATTCAATAATAACACCCATCCTTTTGAGACTGATAAGAGCAGATCTGCTTAAAAGGGCCTTGTTGCCGTCCTTTTTCCCCTCAGGGCAGGAATTGTCTGTGTTGTCCTAAGGGAATGCATTTATCTGCACTCTTAAAATTCAGTCATTGTCTGATTCTCAGTTCCACTGAAAAATGAGCTGGCATCCTAAACTGACATTGCACCAATAGAGGTTCCACCTCAATTTATCTTAAGAGAAGGGACAGTGAGAGAAGAATCGGGTTTCTGGCACTTCTGGCTGGTGGCTGCATCTAGCTTAGTGGCCATGCTTAAGCTGAACATGTGAAAGAAATCCATTATGGCAAGGTTTAGGTACAGTAAGACGTGTGCATTACCGCTGACAGTTTGAAGAGTCCCTTCAGTCTCATACGAGAGGATTCAAAGACTACAGCCAGGGGATTCACTGAAGCTCTTGATGATGCAGACAAGAGTTTAGAGTGTTCATTAAACCTCTAACAGGAACCAATTAAATGACCAAATGAAATGGATTTTTCATGCTGTGTAATTTTGACAATGATTATTTGAGCAGGTTTGAGTGAGGATATTTCTTTGTCTGACCAGATTTAGGGCAGCATTCAAGAGACCTGTTAGAGAAAAGTCATTATCTTTGCAGCTCCCTTTGGTTCTACTAGGTAGAGTAGTAACTAGTAAAATGTAATCACAAGATTTCAAATTTCTTGAGGTGAATTCTTAACATAAAATTAGATGACTTTTTGATTACTTGTTTAGATTAGTATTATCATTATTAGTAAAAAAAAAAAAAAAAAAAAAAAAAAAAGTAAAGTAAAAGAAAAAATATTACGCATTTCACATGTAATAACTGTATAATTATTCATACCCAAAAATGAATATATATTAAAATATGAATAAATATGAATCAAGGTTTTCCTGACATGTCTATTTGTACGAAGAAAGTGTAATATGCGCAAATCCACAAACTTTAGGCAGGTGCTCGATCATATGGAGCACTTCACTGTCAATAAAGAAAAATCGGCACACTGCCACTACTGCTCTCAACAATGAAGTTTATTAAAATCACAATGTTTCAACCCTAAGGTCAGAAGTGATCAGAAGAGTACAATTTATCAACATGATCTATCACACCTGACACAATTTGTCAAACAAATTATCCCATTATCCAATGAACGAACTGTTCACTTTAGATACATTTCATCAGTGTGTTTATCAATTAAAGTGTACTGCAAAAAGAAGTGAATAATGCAAATTTAACAGATGAGAAATAGAACTGGTTTCCTCTTTTCTCGCCTCCTCTCTGTGCGGTTTGCATGTGTGTGCATGTGCGTGACTGATACTGGCTCTCTCGGGAGTCTCCGTGCTGAACTTGAGCAATTTCAAACATTAATTACTTAAGTGCTGCTCCCTAAGGGCTGGAGTCTCACTCCGCTATTTGTTTTCCTTTCCAATGCACTCTCTCTCTCTCTCTCTCTCTCTCTCTCTCTCTCTCTCTGTGTGTGTGTGTGTGTGTGTGTGTGTGTGTGTGTGTCACTCTCCTCCTCCAATAAGTAGTTATAAGAGTGTTGAACACCATCAGATGTAACAACAGAGTGAAATGACACACTGTTATCCCGTCAAGTATAACTTGACATTCTCCCCACTGAAACAACTTTCTCTTTGTGAAACACAAAACAGTAAAATGCAGTGTGAATGCATAATAGCTTTGGTCATCACTCACTTTTTACATGCTCTGATTGCATTTAGGCAATCATGCTGAACATTACAAAATTAGCCAAATTCTAACAAGGACTTCAATAATATTAGGAGCCATTAAAGCAGAATATTAAAGATAATACAAAAATATGGCATTTCCCTTGACTGAACATGAAAAGTTACGGGAAATAATCTTGCATTTGTTGCATTAATAACCAAAAATCAGGTTATGCTGACAAGCTAGTGGGCATGGATAGTTGAATACTGATGGATTTGACCATTTCAGTCATGTGGTTAGGGGCGATTTGCAATCTTTCAGTTTATTTGATACATTCAATTCATCTTTGCTTTATGAAGATATATGTGCTGTACTGCAGGAAACCACATCATCATGATATCTGAGCCTTCTCTGACAGCAAAGGACAAATCTCAAAAGTACTTTATGACAGATATGGAAAACAATGCATTTGAAAAGACAATTTATAGCTTGCCATCAGCATTTTGGATGTATCCATCATATCTGTCTTGTATTTAGAGAACTGGAATCACAGCAGAAAAAGTTGTGAATGGGTTTCTTTGAGGATATGGGAGGTTAGAAATGTTATTGTGGAAAGAGAGGCTTTCTCTGATGTCCTTTGTCTGGAAGTCTCTTATCCTCTGGCGATGTGTCCGGACATTAGTGCCCTGACCCCCTTCATCCTTTCTCAATCCTGTTGCTACGCATCATTAAACTTGAGAGGCTGCCTGCGAACTCCGCAGCAAATCTGAACACGCGTGGAGGGCCTGATGTAGATGGTCGTTAGGACGGCTGTTTGTGTGTGTGCTAGGAATTTGACTTTGTGAGTGTGTGTACATGGCTATGTGTGTTTGCCTGTGAAGCAAAGAGTAACATTAGTATGATAGCTAGACATGAGATGGAGACTTTGGAGAGACTGAAACATCCAACATAATGACAGTAGGAAACACTTTTCAATTAAAACTATCCATAGGTGTAATGGTTTTTATACTGTACAAACTGTATTTTCTATCGACCTACACCAAGCATACACCTAAACCTACACCTCACAGAAAACTAAAACACCATTTAGTATATATTTTTTTAAGCCTTTTGAATTACGGGGACACAGGTAGTGTCCTCATAAACCACCTTCATATTGTAATACCTGTGTCATAACCATGTCATTATACAAATTTATTTAACCACCAAAAACTCTCTCTCTCTCACACACACACACACACACACACACACACACACACACACACACACACACACACACACACACACACACACACACACACACACATATCTGGTGTTTCCAACTTAAGTACTAAAAAAATCCTTTATTGGAATGTACTGAAAATGCAATTGTTAAACTAAATAATTTATTTATTTCCCCAAGGAATAATTAGTCATTCAACTGATGTATTTAACCAAATAAACGCTTATTACTTTTAAAAAGAATAGTCTTTTTCTTTTGTAACCCAGCACCCTACCCTAAAGTCATTACCCTTTTATCTCTCTATCCCAAGTGTCTCTCCATCTATTTCTTTTTCTGTGAACCTCAATATGACAACTGTCCCCTGTTGCCACACTCATGTTTGTTACCGTCATAGCTCTGCCTCCACCACCAGAACTTCCAAATCCAGCCAACTCTGACCTGCTCAATGGATCTGTTTCCTGTTCTGCCTGAGTGGCCACCATCCCCTTCCAGACCTACTTACCGCTCCCCCTCTCCACCTCCTGAGGAGGAAAAGCCTTGCTATCGAATAAAACACAACCGACACTATCAATAATCAATTCCAAGGCACTGTAAATCTGTCTAGCCCCGCAGACATGATATGATCTGCCGTGTAGATGAGTTGGTGTGGGAGAAGGTGTAAGAAAGAGTTGGTGTTGCAGTGCAATCGGCTTTTGAGTCTATGATACAAAGGTAACTTATCTGTGTTGTGCTGTTTACAAAGGATAACAGGAACATGGACCATTTTTCATAATTTAAACATGATAGCTCTGAGATCTCTTTGGGAAAAATATTACATCCTTCATTCTGTCAGTTGTCATTTGACATGAAGTTGAAAGTACCAACTGCTTATTTATGCAAGTCAGATTGTGAATACGTTCTACTAATATTGTCCGCACCCCCCTCCCCCCAAAAAAACACAACAAACTATGCAGCAACATAAAGTTAAGCCATCCTTTTGTAATGACCGCCTCAGTTTGAGCCTTGATTTCGATTTTGTGCCACATCATTAAGATATCCCTCCTAATGTACGGTCCACAGACACTAGATGCCTGGCTCAGCTCAACAGCATCAGCCGTTAGGGCAGGTCCATGCGCCAACCAGTAAACAAGTCTGACACACACGTCCATCAGCCAGATAGGGGACGACAGCTCCTTCAAATCGAGACCGAGCTGGCTCGTGAAAAATGCTGTGCAGTTTAGCAATCCGCTTTGTACATCAGCAATTCCTTTACATCGCATTTGTATTTGGTTGCCATGAATTAAAAGTGGGGAGTTGATAATAGGAACAGGGTTAAACCAAGGAGGTTTATTATCCCTGGAGAATGCCTTCTATTACCATTCCCATTCATCTTGATGACAGCTACTCTCGACCCACCGGAAGTACACAACCTGCTTGCTGCCATCTTTGCTCATGGGCAAATCACTCACAGGTGAATTACAATGGGAAAAGGCAGTCACTGGAAAAATTACTGAAGTCCATTTCACACTTTAAAGAGCTCTCCAAATAAAATCGATCATTGGCAAAACATCTTTTATAATGTAATGAAATATTGGCGATTTATATCTGGCTTGACAAAAAAAAAACAATGCCTATGCGAACCTCCCAATACCTTACCCTTTGGGTTAAACAAGTTCCTTATGTTCTGTTGAGTGGCTAATATGGTAAATATGCTTGGATACTAGATAAGAAACATAATGTGTCTCTGCTGTCTTAAATGTGCAATAATGATTATGTTTTATCCACCCACCCCCTTCAAATGATTAAATCCCTGGTGGTAAACAGAAAATACCAAAATGTGAAATCAATTAAACAGTATTTGGAACAATTCTACTTATCTGTGCCAGAGACTTTCCCTCATCTGTACAAGGTGGACCGTCTTTGAGAGTTAGAAAAGCTACAACACTCCACAACCAAGAATAAACAAAAGGGGTTTTTGCACTAAAGCATAGAGAAAATGTTCAATTTCGTATGAAATTGAAAAGTACCCCTTGTCTCTACATTATTTGGTTCAATTTGCCACGTTTTGTGATATGGCATCACATCCAACCAGAAATGTCACTTACTGGTGTTGTTGTAATATGCAGTATATTGGCGTAATCACAAGAACCCAGGATGCGCGAAAACGGTACCCTTTCCACCAGATGCCTGGTTTTAATGTCTCATGGCTCGCTCTATTGTAAAAGGTCATCAGGCCCTTCAGCTGAATTCATTTCTGGAAAAGGTCTCGGTTAGGGCCAAACTCTGTGGAGGAAATCCAATGGATAAGGTTAGCACAAAGGCAGCCAAAAGTGAAATCACATATCCACAACGTTATTCCTCCAGAAGTAGAACCATATTTGGAAAGGAATATAATGGAGCTTTGCTTATGAGGACATGGACCCAACCTGTGTGAGAGATCATGCTTAGTACAGCTTAGTACTTGTATTTGTCCTGTAAATATGTGCTACTCTATTTTAAGCCGCTTACTTACAAGCAAGTATTATAAAGTTCTAACTGTGGACACTTCAGCTACCATAGTAAGTTTGTTTAAAGGTCACAATAGGTCAAAGAAAAAAGTGATGGAATCTGAATAAAATTACCGAATGCATGAAAAAAAAAATCACTTGTTGATATCACTTGTTGGAATAGGATTACATTAAAGGCCAATGTATTGGGCCAGGGCTTCAAGCTACCAGGGGGCCCACACTTTGAGTCCTTGGCATATAAATTGCAGGATGACCATTAGGGGTCCTGGGCATATACAATATTAGCTGTCCACTTGGGCCATCAGGCCCAGGGGCATCATGAGACCTTTATTTTTTTCATATATATATATATATATATATATATATATATATATATATATATATATATATATATATATATATATATATATATATATATATATATATTTTTTTTTTTTTTTTTTTTTTTTTTTTCTTACATTGTACTATTCCATATTCTCCTTACCTGGCCTCATGTACAGGGCAGCTAAAATGGGGTGACAAGTGGGCCTTTTGTTAGCTTTTCATGGCCCAAACAATTGCTTACTGTGGCCCTGCTCATAGGATAGTAAAGCATCCTTTCGATGCACACTTCAGAATCTCAATGGAAGCATGAGGTCATTTAGCTGGTTCAGTGTGTTTAATTAAGGTTGCAAGTAAACTCTACAGGAAGATTGATCACTTGTGGGTTACACTAAAGGCAAGTCGTAGTTCCACAGCTTTCAGAGATACATGTTTTATTGTTTAAGGCACTGGACATTCTTTTATCTCAGTTCTGTCCACTGCCACATCAAACTACACTGTGCTCAAGGATCAGAGTTATCAGATCAAGCCTCTGTGTAGAAGAAATGTTCAATATCAAACAACAAGAAAAAGCTCAAAGATAAGGTGAGGTGCACTGCATTATGATCAGTTTTGACCAAGATTGGCAAGGGCTTTTTTGTTTGTTTGTTTGTTTGTTATTTTTTATTTTATTTTATTATATATATTTGGAGGGGAAAGCAGCATTTGGTTTTGGTTTCCTTGACTGGCTTACTACCTGACAGGCTACTTAGTCTGAGATGTACAACTCACCCACTCAACTGTAAAATGGGGTGGGTAGACTGACACGCGGTTTAAACTATCACACTTCAGGGACGGTAATTAAAGTCACATTATCACAAACAAAACATCTGGATTCCGACTGCCTATGAGCGTTAAGAGCCTAGATTCTGGATCAGAGTTATTTCAAAGTCAAAGCTTATATTGTTGAAAGCAGCTGCCGCTAATAACACACTACCCTTAATGTTGACAGTTGGGGGTTTTCATCCTTTGAAGACAATGTTAAAGGTGTAGGTGAAAAGTTCCTTTTGCATTTGGAAACAGGATATGCTTCACATATCTTGTCTGTTGTTTTGTGCATTGGTGTAAGTCTACCTTCAAAGCTACTGTAAAACAAGACAGCTGCATGAAAGGGGATTTATTCTGTTTTGTACACAAATGGAGTAGTTTTATGCCATTAAGTTCAAAAGAAAGCAAGCCCAGAGAAGAGAGTGCCATCAATCAGTCTAATGCATCTGGGAAAAAAATGTGTATCCAGACAATGCACAAGATGCTAAATCTGATCTGAAGTGGTTGTCTTAGACTTTCACTTTCTGATGCTCGCAAGATCTTGTATGCATTTCATCAGCCTATCTTTCAAGTTTGCCGTAAGGGTTGAGTGCTCTGTGCTGTTCTAGAGTAATTCTTCCTAGTCCTTATTCTCAGAAACTTTGCATATGTTGTTTCCTCTTAATTCGTGCCAGCTGTATGCATGTGGCTGTTTATATCTGCAAATATTCTGTGCATCCCATTCCATAATTCAGGGTTAATGTGTCGATTGCCATGTCAAGCATGCCAGGTGCCTTGCCAATTTCCAATTCAACTCAGGCAGTTGTTGTGGAATATTCTGCATTATCTCTGTACCGCAAAATACCCCAATACATTTTAACAAGCAAGCAAATTATGGTGGTTAAATGAATGAAGTTTGAAGGCTATCACTGCACAGCAGAATAGTTTAGTCCAGATGGGTTGCTTGTGGATTCCTCTGGCATGGGGGGGGGGCAAATGGACGGCTGCCTATTTCCTGCCAAACACGGCACTGCCATTGGTTCCATGGCTTTCCTTTCCAGAATGTTCTCTGTGACTACTTCCTAATGAGCATGTCAATTAGACTTAGGCGAAAGCTCCAGATGGCTGTTGTATGGTCAAGACTGTCTGTTAATACAATGGCAGTCCAGATGCATGGGCTTATGGAGCAAAGTACAGGAGATGAGAGATGCCAAGTTGTTTTCATCCCAGTAGATATATATCTTGTGTGAAGTGGACCATCGTCATTGTCAGCCAAGATATATACATTTAGTAATTAGTAGACTTGGGAATTGAGAACAGGTTCCTATCCAGTTCTTGAACATCTGCATTCTTGTACAGTTAAAATAAATAAATGTTTTAGCTGTGTTGAACTTGAATGTGATGAGAGAAAAAGCCGTGAAATAATACAGAGACAATGAATAGACATTGATAAAAAAAAAAAAAAAAAAAAACGCTTATTATTTATTACAGGGACAGTCCCTCAGGAGTGACCTGAGGTTAAGTATCTAGATCAAGGACAACATGGCGATCCTCTGATAGATCCTTCTGGAGTTTGAATCTTCTGCCTTTCAGTTTCAGGGCCAGATATTTAGTTTCTAAGCTATAATGTTGTAAAAAGCAGATGGTGTGTTGTCATTTTAGATTGCAGAAAGTTTTTTATTATTATTATGATAAAGGATTTTTTGGAGTGTTAATGAGTTTCATAGTCAGGTTGTCTTGGTAATTATGTGGTGGTACTGTAGATGCTAATGCACTATTGTGCTGTTAAGTTGACTAATTATCTAAGCAGAGCTCAAATAGTCATCAGTGAAAACGCATGAGCAGGTTTCATCTGGCTTGTGATTTGATTTGCCTCTCTGACAGAGCGTGTAGACAATACTCAAAGAAAAGTCATTTTGTTGCAAGCCGCTTACTTTAATTTGTCAAAGTTGAGAGTAATTTTTTTACTCCTCTTCTACAGTGATATCTCAGATGATCCAAGATTAAACTACAGAACATGGCCTCGGGTTGCCAGAAATAATACATTAGAAGACATCTGGGCTCAGTGTGTGTTGTTGTGGTTTCGAAACAATTTCCCATAGCATTTAATGAAACCAAAGAAGATAATTGAACAAAAACATACATATAAATGGATAATATTTTGTTTTAATGGATAAAGAAATGAATGCCATTACTTGGAATACTATAATGACCTCATATAACAAGCTTTCAGGGACACGGGAAGATAAATATAGCATATTAGCTAATGATGTTCTACATAAAACACTGAATAATAGGAGTAATCCTTCATGTAACTGCTCCATGTAAAAAAGCAAAGAATATGTTTCAGATGCACAAGTCACAAGTCTTTTTAAATATTTTTTTCTTGAAAATAATGATTACAGGACGGGACATGTTAACAATAAAAGTGTTATTCAGTTTTAAAAGCATATTTCAGTATAAGCCTTTCTTTTAGCTTTATGGCGTATTAATATGCCATACAGATATACAACAAGCCGCTCTATTGTGACACCATATTCATTATTGGGAGGATTTTAATGCTCATTGCATCCTTGTGAAAAATGCTAATGTTTTCTTGCTTTCGTTATGTGCTTGCTTGGAAGAGAAACAAGACAATTACGTGTAGGAAAGCCAATATATTTCCCACAAAGTAGACTGTCTTTGCCATATTATAAAACTTTTAACGGGGACTCGGTTTGCTGACATTAGCATGAAATATCATTGTCCCCTCTCTCTCTCTTCAGACTGCTCACGCAATCTTGACATTTTTGAAGCAATAGATTTTATTGTATTTATTTATTTTGTGTGTGTCTGTGAAAAAGCTCAGGCAAATCACATTGCTTTTCAAGAACACCCCATGAATTCTGTGCTCGAGTTGGTTGAATGGCTCTCAATTGAGTAATTTATTTATTTCCCCCCTCCTACTTTTAACTTTATTAGTTTGGTCAAACGGTTTCCTTCTGAAGGCCTTTTTTGCAGCTAATCCCCTGCAGTTATTGTTCCAGACTGTTAGTCCCGGCTGAAGTTTGTGGGCTGTTCACGTCTTAAATTAATACAAGTCCCCCATGTCTTTAATCCACTGCTTCCCATGCTCCTTTGTTACATACATTTATTTAACGCCTACCATTTTGCTAGTTCTGGGAAAGAGTGGTCTAGCCACAGCGGCTCTTTGGTTGTTTTATAAATCAAGAAAGCACAAACATAGGAGGACGGCCCAGTGTGGCTGTAAACTCCTTTCTTGCGCTGTCCCATCACATGCTACAGTACCTTCCGTCACAGGTCATCTTCCTTCCCTCCCCAGCATTAACTTACAATGACTTGCAGAATATCAGTGCTGTAAACCTGCAATTGCTTTCCTTGTCTCTGGTCCCAAGTGGTCTTTTATGCCAAAGGATCCATCTCACTCCCATTTAAAGGAGGGTTCCCTTTCATCCGTGCCTGGGATGTGTAATGATAATATGAAACCGGATTTAGCCTCAGTCTCTCTGAGTGCTGTCTTGGCAGCGGTTGCCTCCCTTACTGTTTTTATTGATGATGCTCTCTATGTATCACGGGTCTCATATCACCCACGGGCTGTCCTCTAATATGCCTGAGTGTAAATCAAGCCCCATGTGAGAGTAAAGGTCATAACTCAAAGGGCTGTTTAATAATGTAACAAAGGGACATTCATTCACCGAGGCACAGCTATAAAAAACTTTACTGGGGCGAATTCTGGGTTATTATTTCGATGTGAACATACATGCCGTTTGAAAAACCTGCTTAAAAATACAAATTTTGCATCATTTTGCATCACTTCCCTTAGAAGTACACTTTAGCATACTTCTAAAATGAGTACTTATTATGAAAATAATGTATTTTAAAATAATATACTTAAAATGTATTTGAAATTGAAATTAAATGCAAATAGTTGAACTTAAGAGTGTTTTTGACCCACTTAAATAGGACTTAAATACATGTAATTACATAATTAATTCTATTGTATGTGAATATTGTACTTCTGAATGTACTGACAAGCAAACTAAACTATATTTAATGTAATTTCTATTGAAACTCATTTCTCATGCATTCAAATATATTTGCAATTACACATTTTCACTGATGAATTAGCAATTCGTACATTTAAAATATCTTTAAAATGAATACATATTTTAATTTAAATTGAATATTAAATTACAGTACAGTTAAAATTATTAAGAAGTTCTTAACATATGCATTAGTATGTTATAAATTAGTGTACTTTAAAGTATGTCAAAAGATTAAAACAATGAAAATTTTAATTTGGCATTATTACAATGAACAATTTAAAAATGTACTTAAGTAATATTTAAGTACACTTAAATATCATTAATATTCATTCATATTCATTAATATTATGTTATCTGCAAGTACACTTTTAAATATATATATATATATATATATATATATATATATATATATAGATATATATATATATATATATATATATATATATATATATATATATATTCAAAGGGCAATACAGTTGCACAATCAATACCTATACTTATATATGGGGCCCATTATTCACACTAAAATTCTTCATAATATTTCATCAAAATTGCATCCTCCTCTAATTGCATCACTTTTTGGAAGATGTTACGAATCTCTCTTGATTTGGAACCCCTCTCCTCCAACCATCTGGCTCCATTCTGGTAGTCCCGCCTAACATTTGTCCCATTTCATGCCTTGATTTCCCTCAGTTAAAATGGTTTGCAAACAGTATTTCATGTTGACTTTAAACCAAAAGCCATCTTATAAACAATCAGGCTATTTCAGGACAAGTTTCATTCATGCAAAGCTGTGTACCGTTGCAGCACATTGAACTGATTTGTACGAATTACAAAATGACTCATGTGCCAATAGCAGAAAATCATTTAGTTTTTTGACAGGCAGACATCTTCAGCTCACAGGGTCTTAATTTGATGTACATAGTAAAGGCCATTATTGTGTCTGCTCCAATATAATCTCCCATTTAACAAAAGAAACTTTGCAAGTGGAGACCTTTCTCTGAAACTTGTCAGAATGATGAATGGTGCACGACATGATCTGAAAAAGATCAAGAGCTTCGTTTGTCTGAAAGGCAGGGATGCAAAAGGCAGGGGCTTGCTGTCTAATCCCTCAAAAGCCGCCATGAAATCTGGATCTCGATTGGCTTTGCCTGCCTTTACTCCAAATGCACGGAGGAAAGTTGATGGTTCCACCTTTATAATCCACTTACAGATCACAGAAGTGAGAATTTCCCTTGTCATTCATCAAATATCACTTTTTAAAGCAACAATTGAGAACTAAAATCAGTTCCTTTTATATAATTAGACTGTACATTAATTGTTATACAGGGGAAAAAAAAAAAAGACTTATTTGGCTGCTTAATGAGTTGAATTCCAATCTTCTGTAGTGCATTATGGAATACTGCTTAGTAAATAGAACAGGGACAGAATAATCTCAAATTGATTATAATGTCATTCAAATTCCTCAAAGCTCAATCAGCTCTGTGTGAGAGATGTGTGGTTAAAACTTAATGTTGTAGATAGATCTACCTGTGTTGAAATTGATGTCATACTTTGCCCAAAGTCCCTCGGGAAGTCGGTGAAAGAGTAATTAAAGACTGAATTACCCACAAATCCCTCTTTAACAATCTTCTTCTTTTTTGGCATAATATATGATATGGCACTGATTTATTTTCTAGTGTTATCAAACGGATATTAAATACAGATATTTGGGTGGGGTTCATGTATTTGCCTTTTGACCACTGCCACAATTGCTACAGCAAATCGATTTATTATTCATAGCATCCAAAACCACAACAATTCAGTTTCAAAATGAACCAACCTGGAGGTGACCTCACATTATATGCACTCATATGAATCAAAACACACTGATTTTAACAGACTAGCTTTGGCAAATTTGAGTATTTGTGCAATTTTTGCATTTATTTATTTTTTTTCAAGATAGCAGTATACATGGAGTTAGCAATAAAAACAAAAAAACTAAAACAAAACAAGTGTTCTGTAAAATGTGCTTTGTTGTTGTCTACACAGACATAGCCAACATGAGAGCAAAATCAACCTCTTTTTGCTTTGTTAATACACATATTTTAGCACTACTCATAATATTTTCTAAATTTATTTTAATAATATTACTTTAATATAATTTTAAATTCTGCTTAAGTTTTAGACTTAAGACAACAACAACACAAATTTCTTTAGGTCACGCTATTCCAAAAAATTAAAATTAAATAAAAATAAATAAATAACTCCAATCAATTGCCCATTTATTCTTTGAATATTATGTTGCACTAGGAAATTAGTCACGTTACTTTAGTAAAATGGCTTGCATGCTGAAGGCATGCGTGGCAATAATGTGTTTCAGCACGATGTCCACATGAGAGAGCAGAGAAAAAAAGCACAAAAACAGCACATTTCCTTTGTTGAATCTTTGAACGATTATTTTCCCCCTATTTGGCATCGATCAAACTCACACCAGGACTCAAAACGCTAACATTTCCTCCCATACCGAACTCAATGTGTAAATGTCTCAACAGGCAAACATGCAGTGAAAGTCAGGGTGAGAGTCCGGTGCTCACCTGTCTCCCCTCTCTCTCTACTCCCTAAACTCCCACCTTTGGAACAATCCAGAATCCACATGACAGGAGAATTCGATCCATGTTTGAGTTCAGCGAGCACACCACACATTTCAGGCCTTGATAAAAACATAACATCCAGCCTTATAAAACAGAAAGTAGGCTTCCTTACTTACATCACACCAACGTTTTAGTTTGTATTGTATCGATCAGTTTCATGCCAAGGGTGTGGAAGCGGCAATAAGGAACAAAAAAGGAGTTACATCATATCACAGAAATAAACTAGAATTTCTGAGGAAACATTGTCATTAACTTTTTTTTTTTTTGTACCTAGTTTCTAAGCTTCCATCATGTTTGCTACCTCCAGCAATGAGCAGTTGTGATCAGCATTTGCCAAGTGAAATAAAACTAGTTAAGGCTATGTGCTATTTGCTGTTTGTACTTGAACCATGTTATCATACAGACAACAACAGCCAATCACATAAAAACACCCAGTTTGCTACGTAGCTCTCCACTCACAGAAATTGTTTACAAATGTTTATAGTTATGCAATACAGCCAAGCCAAGTCACCGGCTCTAAGCCAGGATATGAAGCAAAATGCAAGCATTTCCTCTTCCTCCCTCCCCTCGTCCTCTTTCTGTAGCTGTAAACCATGTTCGGGGGGATCAATACTCTCTCCGATAGAGCAGCTAATGCACTGTGAGCTGATTTTGCTCAACATGACAGCAACAGCTCTGCTTGTGTGTGGTGTTTATTACTGACCAAACAGGAAGAAATAGGGGAAAAGGTTTATTCAGATATTCTTGGCTTTCTGCCAGTAATGGCAGACGTGTTAGACAATCAGGGTAAACAAATATAACAGAGCTGTTTGGTTATTATAATATTTGCATACCTTGTAATCAATGTCATTTCTGCATGGTTGGTAATTGCAACAAAAAAGGCATTTAAAAAGCACTATTCAGAACTAAGTTATTCTGTGCATCAAACATGTTGTACCTTAAGCATCACTCTTTTGATATAAGAGATACCTAATCTATGCCTTTTGGATTTCTCTTAAGGAAAGGCTGATACTCACCTCAAATCATCAAAATGCTAATATCCCTCCTGTTTCAAATGATAAGACTTTCACTCTCTCTAATTTTCCTATTCTGAAAAAGACCTTTCTGAGTAACATGAGAGAGCAAAAAAGATCAATAACTCACTGAAGCTGATCATTTATTAGCCTACAGACTGAAGGCGGCCAAGGAAAGGTGGTGTAAGGATTAGCTAGCATGGCTATCCCTGCTGAACGTAGTCAATAGATGCACAGAAGTGGCCCCAGAAATAAACTCCATTATCCCTCCCTATTAGCATGCTATTAGCAATTATAGATTTTGCTGAGTTGCATCCCTTTGGTTGAATGCAAACATGCCAGGCGCCTTGTCTAAGTTCAGTCATAATATACATGGCAGAAC
Source organism: Cyprinus carpio (assembly GCF_018340385.1). Classification (NCBI taxonomy): domain Eukaryota; kingdom Metazoa; phylum Chordata; class Actinopteri; order Cypriniformes; family Cyprinidae; genus Cyprinus; species Cyprinus carpio. The sequence goes on along the minus strand of NC_056581.1, from coordinate 1,530,003 downwards.
AAGATTACAGAAGTGGCCTGACACTCCCCAAAACTCAACAGAGCTGTGTGGACAAAATATCAGTATTGATGATCTCTCACTTATTTTCTGATGCATGTCGTCATTTCCAATTTTGGTGGTGTTCCATTCTATGATATGGCCGTTAATAAATGGGAGACTACACCACCAGCTTGACTTTGAGAGCAATGACAATAAGAGTTAGCGGCTCAATAACCTAATTCTAAGTTTTTCAGACAGGCCTTCTCCAATATGTGTGAAATGTAATTGTCAATTGCACTCTGGTGAGCCGGAGCTCAGCTGGAGTGGGCATATTAAGTCAAACACCTGTCACTTGGGAAGGCTTGGTACTCAAAAAGAGAGAGGCTATTATGCAGCATGACTGACTCAAAGGGACAGGAGGACTGCAAGACATGATCTGGGTCTCTTTTTCTCAGAGGAAGAACTGTCAGTGTCTACTGAATCAACTTGTAATATGTTTCAGTGACTGAATTTAAGGCTCCTTTGTGCCGAAGTGTCCTTTACTTTCAGAATTTACCTGCACTGTGGCCTCCTGTCTTCCAGAAGCACGACTTCTCAATACATTTCTGGCATGCTTCAGACCCATTGTTCGTTATGGCAACAGTTTAATTGATGGCAGACTCGGTAGTTCACTCTACAGTACGGTCCAGCACAGCAAAGAGTTTGCTGATGAATATCTTTGTGATGTCGAGTCAGGAGTTACCCATCATGGTGAAAAGACCCACAGCAGTTGCACTCAGTGATGCAAGAGAGTTGTGTGTCTCTGTCAGCACAAATTGATAGACTCTGTCAGAGTGAAAACTACACACATCGATTTCCAGGTTGGTGGTGTAATTGTGTTGAATTAGTAGGATGTTGTTTGTGATCTTGAAATCTGAATTGAAACTCAAGGCATTGTTCAATTACTGTCCGCAAAGACCATACACAATGGCTTGAAAAACAATTTGTATTTACTTCACATCAGCAAACTTTACCAAATGTTCCAAATGATACTGAAGTGATGTGTGGGCAAGTATGGTGACCCATACTCGGAATTTGTGCTCTGCATTTAAGTGCACACACACACCCAGAACAGTGGGCAGCAATGTGCTGTGGCACCCAGGGAGCAGTTGGAGGTTTGGTGCCATGCTCAGGGGTCTCACCTCAGTCATGGTATTGAGGGTGAAAGAGAGCGCTGGATATTCACTCCCCCCACCAACAGTTCCTGTCGGACCTGAGACTCAAACCCACGACCTTTGGGTTACAAGTCCAAATCTCTAACCGTTAGGCCACGACTGCCTCATTTGACTTCACACTGTGAAGTCCACACCAGTGCAATCTTAACAAAAGAACACATTGTGGGTGCATCAACCGTGTAACAGAGACACCGTTAGGCACCCTTTTGAGCCACAAATTAACTTTTGGGATGCCCAGAGGTCTTTATGACCCCATTGACACACACACAAACAACCATTGTTTGTCCATGAAGTCATAAAGACCACTGGGTTTCCCATTTGGTATATAATGGCCATGAGTCTGTAAGTTCACATAAAGGGCATCATTTTGGTCATGGCCTTTGTCTGAGGTATCATTTGACCAACTCTTTTGATGGTTTTACTGAACTTTCATCAAGTCTTAGTTGAAAAAGCTGCAACTTTTATTGATTCCACTCATTTCATTGCATCCACTCACCTTTCCTTCATATCATGAAGCTAAAAAAACTTTTTTCAGAGTGCAGGAAAGTGACCAACCACCTCAGTGTAATATTCTCCCACATGTGTAATTTAAGTACCTGGCAAGGAAAGACGATGTGAGTGTAGACTGGCTTTAATTGATTGTATGGCTAATGAGCACTGAGAGGAGAAGGAAGCTGGGAATGGAATCCTAATGACTCTGTCAGAGTGGTGATGAGAGGAGCACCTCACCAGGGCCCTGCCTTACAGCTCACACAAGGCCCCTGGGCAAATTTCCAATGTGTTCAGCTAGCTGTTGGACACCAGCCTCTGGGGTGTGAACATGAAGGTGTGAAAGGAGAGAGTTCACCAAGCAGATTATAGTACATCCTGGTACACATAACACTAGAGCATCCACACTAACATTCTTACATTTTTTTGTGACTATAATTTGCTCATGAGCACAGTGGTTCTCAACTGATGGGTCACAGCACAGATATTATTTGTAGGTCTTTTCTGATAGGGTGGTTGTTTCCAAACAAACTCTATTATGTTTTTGCACAAATTCATTTGTGCCTTGCCGAAAATTGCAAAAATAGATTAAGGCCGTTTTGTGTGACATACCATTATCTTTAAAAACCTTGAACAAACCTATGCAAGGTCAAAAAAATGCAACCCAGACTACACTAAGTATGGGTTCGCTTACAATAAACATGGTTTGTGCTAACCATAATGTTGGGTCACCACTTGATGTCCAGTGTAAAAAGCAGCTTATTTAGCACATTCTTTATTTGAAGCTACTGTAGAGCATGCATTATGGGGACAGTTCCTCTGCTGTTACCAAGGGTTAAGTTTGTTGATTATGGACACAGTGATAACACAATCATGTAGAGTTTCATCTGTCAACCTTTAAGTTCCTAGATCAAATATTCAACCTCCCAAGCCTACATACAATTGGTAATTTCTTTCTCTTTAAATTGTACCTACACTAAAATTTCACTCGTTGTCGGTTTCTGGCCTCTTTGGTCCTCTGGACAAAAAAAGAGAGCTACACTGCCTGAGAACTGAGTAAGTGGTGAGGTTTCATGGTTGACATCTGCCAGACCCATGGAAAGAAACGATCTGAGAAGGACAAAACCACTGTGGTATTTTGGTTTGAAGGACTCCTGGAGGCAAATAATTCTTTTGCGAGTGGGCAGAAAAACGCTCTGGATTCAGGGCTAACCACCTGTCACCTTGATGCTCTCCTCTCTCTCTTATTTATCCTGGTCTTTCTCGTCTTCTCTTTAAAGCTTAAGAGATCCTTACATTGGGACTTTTCCACATTTCTTGCTCAGTGTCTCACATCATTAGAGCATAGTAAACAGTTGGCTTCAGTTTCAGCAGTTTGTCTGAGAAACAGATGTTGCTTTTGCACAGAGGTGGCAGAGGCAGACCCATGTACCACCACAGGGCATTCCGCCCGTCAATTGTCAGCTGGAACCTTTGAACCCGAACTATCTGAATGGCTGACTCTGTCAAACATCTGTTTCCCTTCCAAGCACTGTTATTTGTATTTATAGCCTTTGTTACATTGACAAATTAACCTTTTTCACTTGTGGCTGTGGGTGATGTGGTTAAGCATAAATACCATCCAATCTGAAAAATGAGATGCCAAGGACGGGTAGAGCAATTGAAGGCATTCTGCTTTTTCATTGGACAGTCACTTGGATGATAATGACCTGCGATCAGTGGATCTACTAAAAGCCTTTGAAGACTGAAAGTTCTGCCTTTGTCTCTGAATCTGAGGAGAGAAAGAGAGAAACAGAGTGTCCTAGACCATTAGCCAGGGCTCTGCATGACAGATGTCCTCTTTAGGCCAGTAAACCGATGGAAAAAGGATAATTACATCACAAGTCACAGATCACTGAGTCACTGTCAAGAGACCCCGTACCGCTCCTGCTCAGTGAAGACTTTCTAAAGACTGATGTGTTTTGGGCCCACAGACATTAGCAAGAGTAATGCCTGCAGAACTTATTCATTCCAAAAAATGAGATGGGAGTTTATGACTTCACTTGATGATATCAAAATTCTTTTTATAGCCAGTCCACTTGGTGGCCACCAAGGTACATTTTAGTCATTCAAGTCCATCTGCTTCAAAGGGAAAAACTGAAATTTCCAAACAAATGTCTAAATACCCAATAAAATCTGCCTTTTTGCTTCTCGGAAATAAAACCCCTTAAAATATATTTGAAGTACTGAATACTAGTACCTTAACACTTGCTCTTTTGTTTATCCATTGGTTAAATGATGTAAACAACACTATCCTTATCCAGTACTTCACAAACGCACACAGTAAAGCCAGTGCGCGCACACACACACACACACACACACACACACACACACACACACACACACAAACCTCTTACAGAGAGTAAAAGCATCCTGTGTGCATTCCACTATAGGGTGTCTTCTTATTTAGTCTCCCTGTAATGTCCCAGTTGGCTCAGTGTGGTTAGCACACAGGGTGGCCAGGGTAAGGACCGGGCTCAAAGCAGGAAGGGTCTATTCATGGGTGCTGCATTTTTAAGGTTCTTGTGGAAAAAGGTAAATAGAGTGTTTTTAGCTCCTACATAGAGCTCTGTTTACAGCTAGATGAGTCTCTCTTTAATAGCTCGTTTAGAATATGAACTACGTATTTACTGCAAAGTGGGATTCTGGGTAAATACCAGCAGCATGCAGTTTGTAGTGGGACTTTTTACTTACATTTGCAGAAGGACTGATACATGCCATGCAGACTAGTACACTAGTATTACTTAAAATAAGCTAAAACAACATAAATCTTTATTTTTTTTATTCAGTTGTCATTTGCACTCAATTTTATCATATTCAATTATATTACATTTGTAAAATGTTAACTTAAACCATTGAAGTTAAGTTGGGCCTACATGAATCATTTAGGTTGCATTGACTGAAACTGGGCTGTGAATTTCTAATTCCCAGCATTCTTTGCATAGGGATAGACCAGGAGAATAAATGTTGAAATAAAGTGCTGTTTAATGTGTTTTTGGTAAAGTGAAAGACTTTCTTTATTAAAGTTTGTTGTTTAGTTATTTTTGGTATTTGATCATTACTTGCATGCTACAAAAATTTTACTTAGCAAGTGTTATGTTGGCTGTTACATTCTCATAAGAATAAATAAAAGAAATCAGTTTGAGGGCCAGCATGTGATTTACACAGTCTATATTGTCAGCATTTCTATCCTTCACAATCAAACGATCATAGAACATTTACGTGCATGTATGACAGCTATTGACAACCTAAGCACAAGCTCCACTCTTCACCACAATGGAAACCAAAAAAAAAAAAAAAAAAAAAAAATGTTTATATTGTTTGAACTCTTTTAAATGTTCAAAATAACTAAACATTAAAAACTTAAACTCTAACAGGCCTTTCCATTTTCATAAAAATGCAGAAAACTCATGCAACTCTGCACGAAGGCACCAGTCTGAACAGCAACAACACTGGTTGGATCAACAAGAGTGAATTATGTTCAGGGAACACTCACAGAATATGTCAAATGAAATTGGTTTGATCTCATTAAATTAGCATGAATTTTACTCATCAGTACATTTAACTTAATTTAAGTTCAAATAAATCAGTTTAAACGCGTGGAAATATGCGTCATAATTTTATTAAGTTAGACCAACAAGCTATTTTTTGAGTGTAATGGCAGAGACAAATGGTGTAAAATCACACCTAACAATCGGTATTGCAGCCTATAAACTGATTCTGATGATGGCCTGCATATTCAGATTGGATTATATAGTCATAAAGCACTTAACGGCATTGACAGATGAATATTCATTGCATAGGTCCATCTGCACTATTTTATCATAAATTGTTAAAGGTGCCATATGCATGATAAACTCTTCATGCTGCATGCTTTAAAATACAGCTGTGCTAACCTGGCATTAGGAACACATTGGGTCCGTGATTAGATTGCAAAAAGTGAGTGGCCCTGCATAAATGAACACTGTGCATTGGATATTCAGTAAGCAGAACAGTGATAATAAAAGTTTCCAAGATAAATAGTTTAGATTCACTGCTCATTATATATATATATATATATATATATATATATCTATATTATATATATATATATATATATATATATATATATATATATATATATTAATGAGCAGTGAAACAGATTTGTTAGTGTATTATTTGTTTTTCTAACTAAAAGATAATAATTGATCATGTCAAACTTTTTTTTTTTATAATTATATTTTTTTAATATGCCATTTTTTTATTTTACTTAGTATCAAGCTGATTTTTTTATTGCTATTATGTATTCATTTATACCACAAAAATGTAAATAAATAAATAAATAAATAATTCAGAAAAAAAGATGCATCTTAAAAGAATAATTGTTTGTATGAATTGTATTTCTAATGTACTTCTAAAACTGGTTTATGAGCTGTCTGGATGTTTTCATGCAGATTTTCTCCTACCTTCATCTAAACACTCTCCCCCACGCATATTTTTACTGAACACAGATGCCAGCCAACTAAACTGGATGTGTTGTAGCAAAGCTCTAAAGCACTGATCCAGTATTGATCATTGGCCTGTTTTTAAAATAACACCAGCACAGCAGCCTGAAGATCACTGCCCCACAGGCTTTGACAGGATTGACATTGCATTTTTCATGTGATTAGGGGTGATGTGACGGGTTGAAATATCAGGGCTATTGGCTGTATGTGCATGGCCGTGTGCCATGTGCGCTGTTGCATGGGTGCTAATCTGAGAGTGCTCTGATACGACTGGATTGATGGAGGGAATTAGTGTCAGGAGGGGTCTTGGATACAAAACTTTAATTACAGGATATGACCTCAGAGTTTGTGTGTGTGTGTGTGTGAGTAAGAAAACTTTGGCCTTTGTAGAAAATTGATTGAGATTTTTGGATGTACAGTCACATTTAGGGCTGAATATTGAATATTCATGAAAAATCTGAAATTATTTTGATTGAAATATGAAATTAGGCATCAGCATTTTATTTGGCAATTAACATTCTTAAAGCTGTGCCATTAGACTAGTTTCACAATCCTTTCTCGCCTCATGACTATGATTAAGAAAGAGATGGTTTAATGCAGCATCTGATTTTAACTTCATGAGAAAAAAAGGGCATTAAGGTTGGTAAATTCAAATTATATTCATTCATTCATTCATTCATTCATTCATTCATTTATTTATTTATTTATTTATTTATTTATTTATTTTCAAATGGAAAAATCATTTTATTTTGTTTTCGGTGTATCAGAAGTGATATTGGGATTTTGAAACTGATTTGCCAGTGTTACACTTCTTAATGCTGGTCTACAAATTTTACTTCATACATGTAATGCTGAGCTATTTAAGATAAATGTTTTATGTCTTGTCTTTGCAACTCTAGGGAGACAGTATTCGCTGCTAGAAAGCATTGATATGCTACTGAAGATTTTCAGCGTTCACTGCCACTGGCAGTGCTATTTGTATTCAACATGTAGACCAATCTCCATATGCTTTAGGCCACATTGATTCATATTGGAGAATGCTTTGGCAAAAAAAGATAATAAAAATTATTTGCGATTTCCGTCAATCTGTCAGTCAAAGGTGTGGCAGGATTTTCCTGGCTGGTACTATTTTGTGATACTTCATACCTTCTTTGCGAGTATTCAGTTCAGGCTTTCCAATTTAAATGCAAATTTTACAGGACATCACAAGGAACCTGAGAAGGGTGCAAAAAAATTATTCGGTGCTGACGATGAATTATATATTTTAATTAATCAGTGAGGGAAATGCATCTGTTCAGCAAAAATATGGCCATAAATAAGAATTTAATAAATAAATAAGACAGAAGATAAAGCGAGCAAAATGGGTCTCATTGAGCATCGTTATTATAAAATCTGCATTGCCATGGGATGTCATTAAGAAAAGGATCCTGTGCTGTCAGATATCAAATGTATTATTCTCTAGTTTAATGGGCTAAATACTACTTACAGGTGCCAGAAAGAGGAGGATTTTTGAAGAACTGACATTGAGATACAATTTTAATTTCACTCCTGTCAGTCCATTTTTTTTTTTTTTTTTCTCAAGTGCTGGAATAAATATGAAGTGTCAGTCAACAGACTAAAGCATTTCTCTGCTTTACTCAAAAATCTCAACGAAACAGAGGAAAGCTTTGGTTTTATAAGCAGTGATAACTGGAGTATTGAAAAGTAATTTGGATATGCTTTAAATTTGGATATACTTACAAAACTACAATTAATTGAATTTGAAAGATTTATCAACTGTACCATCTAAAGATAATGTGCTGTGCAACGAGATTCAAGTAATGTCCAGACATATGCTTGATTTCAAAGAGTTATCTGTCATCTGTATGTAAATGATGACCTCATGAAATGTTTATGATGGATTTTTGATAAACGACACACAGAGACAAACAAATGCAAAGACGTTATTCAGCGAGAATGTATAATATTGACTTTAGTCTGCGACATTGCTCAAACAAAGAAAATAGTTTGCTCTATGGTCTTCACACTTGTATGTATGTGAACCTTGTGTTTAGTGAGTGACGAATGCTGGGTAAATACAGCGTGTTGATAAAAGACACACTAAGTATGCAGACCCATGAATCAGAACCTAATAAGTAGCTGACAAAAGCTAAATATCCACAATATTAAACACCCACATCAATAAAGTTATTGTGCAAATATTATATGCACATCACTCCCACTTGCTTCTTCGACGCCAGCCAAGACGAGGACGTTCTTGCCAGAAAAAATAATCAAGAACTTTTGCAGCTAGTGAGCTAGGTTCTTTACAATAAGCAAGACGGTGTTGTGATTGCGATGCTAAATATATAAATAGTGAGTATACATTTCCTTTAGCAAGTTAACCATCCCGATAATGGGGTGTGTTATAATTTCCTGTTTAACTTTAATGAATAACTACTGTTGGGATCATGGGAGACAATTTAACAAGTGAGTGTACAATGAATGCTTGTATTCCATGCGTGGTTTTATGTGTGCATTCATCCAGATACATTTTATATATGTATAACATTGAAACATTTTGCCCTGACAAGTTTTTTATTAAAACGTATATTAAAAAAAATATATATATATATATATATATATATATATATTATTATTATTATTATTATTATTATTATTCTCTGGTTATGAACTTTCCCTGTCTCACTCTGATGAAAGCCTCTCTTTGTGTTTATTTCAACTGTGGGCTCTTTTTAGTGTTTTACATTCTGGTGTGCTTAGGGAGACAAATTGATTTCCTGACCCTACAATGTGTTGTTTCTTGTCTAGATTTTAAGTCTTTCCATAGGAAATAAAATCACTAAAGGAATCATTTTAATATCTCAATTATTTCTCCTTAACATATATGAGATTAAGTGAAGATCAGATTTGAATTTTTCAAACTGTGCTAAGATTTTCTAAGATATGATAGTCTGATAATCTTATTATGAACTCAACACACCAATTCTGCAATTCCATTCGGTGCCACATGTGGTGCAGAAATTCCACACTGCACATTTAGACGAAACTAGTACTCCATTAAAGTTGTGATTATAAGTGATGCACCCTCTCCAAAACTTTTCCCTCCAAAGACAAAACCAGCTCAATGTCTCTCAAAAATCCATGAACACTCAAAATGATTGACAGGCCTAGAGTATTTCTGATTGGTTAGCAGTGTAGAAGTGTAGGCTGTTTGCTGTTCACAATCTATGGCTGTCACGGAAACCGTTATGATTGATCAAGACACATATTTCAATGATATAATGTTGTGTGCAGTCAGGCTGTTTCTTTGAGTGGCCATCAATATTGGCTCAACCATTGAGTTTGGAAGTAAGCTACCTCTCAAGTATCGAAATGTGTGTGTCACATACGGGAGACATATAAAATGTGTAAGGCCTACATGTTGGGGAGATTTGAAATAGCAATTGTTGATTAAAGAAAATTTCCCCTGGTTTATAAAAAAGTTTGGTTGTGAGAAAAAAAAAGAGCGAAAAAGAGAGAGATAGAAGTCCAGATGGTGAGAGAGTGTGAAGGACTTTATGATGGTCAATCCTGGATCCCAACAGTCTGGCATTGTCTTTCCTTCTTCCTATTTCTCATCTAGGTCTGTCTATCCCGCAGCCAGTTGGGCAGAGAGAGTATCAGTCCCTGAGGACATTTATTCTACTGATGAGATGCTGTAAAGTAGGGAAGAGAGAGAGACGGAGATAGAGAGAAGTGGGGCGGGGAATCAGGAGGCAGAGACACTGGAAGAAAGAAAACAAGCGAGTGTGTTTGTGTGAGAGAGAGAGAGAGAGAGAGGGGAGAGGGAGGGAAGGAAGGAGGAAACTGTCCTCATGCTGTCTTGGCATCGGTGCCACCCAGTTTCTCTCAGGCAGGCCAGAAGCCTCACGATCTACCTCTGTGTGTGTCTCCGCAGATGGCCAACATTGTGACATCCTTCTGCTGTGTGGTGCTTGCAGCCGTGGTGGTGGTTTATGCCCAAAGGCGCAGCCAGCAAGGTAAGTCCACATTTTGGATCCTTCCTCCATCTGTTGCAGGTCTTCGTTGTATGTGTTTATACAGGAACAAGACAATTGCATAATGAAATCAGCTAATTATTAATATTATTATTATTATTTTTAGATTAGGAATCAGTTTGTTCTTTTCTGGATATGTGTCCTGTCTTCTTTCTTTCGACTTGTCATTTTCTTTGTGTCCCTCCTTCAATCTGTCTGTCGGAGTGGAAAAGAGAAGTCACATTGTGAGCGGAGGGTCAGTATCACCTGACTGTGGGGAGGGGTGTGTGAATGTGTGTGTGTGTGTGTGGGTGAATGCTGCTTAATGCATAGAGTAGCTGCCCGGAGACACAGAGACTAGCCTGTCACTGGGTCAAAAACTAGAACTCCAGAACAAAGCAATCCTCGGAGTGTGTATGAATGTGTCTAAGTTTGGACCAGACATGTTATCTTGCTGGCTGTGATGGGTTCTCTCATGCTTGGGTGAATAAGCAGCTATGTTGTTTCTACATTCCAATTCAGTGTCATTTTGTGAGACAGTGGGGTGGAAGTGCTATCGAGACATCCTTGTTTCGTCAGAAGCTACTACTTTAAAGCTATTGTCATTTTCTGAGTTATTATTCAAGCTGGATGCTACAACATATTACGTGGTTTTTCCTAATCAGGTGCAACTTGTTTCCATCAACAAGTAATTTGTCTGTCCACGGTAAAGGCAAAATGCTATGCAACGCCACACAATCACAGCCAATCAGAACATATCTCATGGTGCTTGCACACTGGAGAAAGTGTTTGGTGGAAAGGAATGCATACAATACATTTTAAGGGTTTGGAAATAGTGAGACAGTTTAAAATGAAGAAGGAACAGCTAAATGGATGAACTGACTATGTCAGAGTCAATTGCAGCAAAGTGATTCTCAACTTTTGGTCGCATGATAAAAGATCACAATTTAGCAGACTTTAACATTTTTTCCCTCTGTGTGAAGAGTGTATAGTACTGCTCCTGGATGGTGACCTTCCAGCACAGTTTATCTCTAACCCCATCTAACCAGTTAATTAAGGCTTTATTGAACACTTCCTGGCAAGTGTGTTGGAGCTAAACACTTTATGGATAGTGGCACTTTAGGAGCAAGATTTGCCACCCCTGCTCTATGTCCTTATGATGCACCATCCCCTTTGAAATCAATGGATTCAAAGCATACTCTGATGCAATGTGAACAGCTTGACTTTAGCTTTGGGTAAAATTAAAAAAAAAAAAAAAGTTGGAAGAGTTGCAATACCTGCGAAACAACCTTACTTTTGGACTGTTGATGAACATGCTTCCGCTGAACCTTCAGCTTTAACTTATAACCAAAAGTTGAGGGTGGGATGATAATGGGATGAGGTATAGTGGTTAAAGACCTTGTCTCATAACTGAACGCTTGTATGTTCAAACTACCACCATTGTGACTTTGATCCAGACTAGGTATGTCCAGTACTGCTGTTGGACAGCCAACATCCTACAGAGGGTGCTTCTCAAACGGAAGGCTGCATCCTACAAAGGCTGCATATCTCGGCTGCCATGCCATCAAACGTCGCTGAAGGCCATCTCAATTGGAAGGATCCTTGGAAGGCAGCCTTTGTTTTGCGTCCTTCATTCAGCTGAATTTGAAGGATGCATGGGATGTATCCTCCGCGACCTTCAATCACCCACAATCCTTTGTACCCATTCCATTTCATGAAAATAAACTGATGAAAAACAAGTCAGTACTGAGCTTGTCTGAATTTTAAAAATTGAAAAGTGAAAGTGACCCATACTTGGAATTCGTGCTCTGCATTTAACCCATCCAAAGTGCACACACACAGCAGTGAACACACACACACACCGTGAACATACACCCGGAGCAGTGGGCAGACATTTATGCTGCAGCGCCCTGGGAGCAGTTGGGGGATGGGAGCCTTGCTCAAAAGCACCTCAGTCGTGGTATTAAGGGTGGAGAGAGTGCTGTACATTCACCTCCCCCACCTACAATTCCTGCCGGCCCGAGAATCGAACTCGCAACCTTTGGATTACAAGTCCACTCTCTAAACATTAGGCCATGACTTCCTCGGAGGACCTAAATTTATCTTACATTTATTCTGAAATGTAAGACAAAAAATTATATTTTCAGACATGAAAAGATAGATATTATCTTTTGTATTGGTGTAAATTACTCACTAAATGCTAAACTGCCAATAATTTAAGCCACGAGGAGACTAGACAACTGTGATTCATTGTATTGCATTAATAGAAAGTAAAGTAATATAAAGGTTTGTAATACATTTTTTTTTTTTTTTTTTTTCAAAACTACATTTTATTAATGTTTTTGTGCCGTGACGGTGAGGGCAAGAAGATATGTGACCCTGCACCACAAAACCATTCTTAAGTGTCAATATTTCAAAATTAAGCTTAATAAATAAGTCTTCCATTGATTTGTTAGGATATGACAATATTTGGCTGAGTTACAACTTTTTGAAAAACTGGAATCTGAGGGATTTGAGAAAATCACCATTAAAGTTGCAATGCACATTACTAATCAAAAAATAAGTTTTGATATATTTACAGTAGGAAATTTACAAAATATCTTCGTGGAACATGATCTTTACTTGATATCCTAATGATTTTTGGCATAAAAAGAAAAATCTACAATTTTTACCGATACAATGTATTTTTGGCTACTGCTACAAATATCCCTGTGCAACTTAAAACTGGTTTTGTGGTCCAGGGTCACATATTTGACGTAGCCACGCACATTTACTAGAGCATCTCATTCTAGAGTTTAATGCCGAGGGGGACTCTAGCCTACAAGACTCTGAAGGACTGAACTAGGAAGGACGTAGCCTCCGTAGGATGCAGCCTTCCATTTGATAAGCACCCAGTTTAGCTCCAACCCTAATTAAACCCACCTGAACCAGGTAATTGTGGTCCTCCAGGCAGGTGTGTTGGAGCAAAACTCTGCAGGACTTTGGCCCTCCAAGAGCAGGACTGGGCACTCATGGTCTAGAACCTCCTTGTTTTTCCAGAGGGACTAATTTTTCTATATAGTGTACTTCAAGTCACTTTCAATAAAAGTGACTAATTGACTAAATGACTAATTACTAAAGAATGATTGCTGACTCTCCGCCTGCCAAAACTGCAGATGTACTGTAGCTTCAGTTGGGAACACTGTTTGAGAGTGATAAAGCATCTTCTTGGATGTCTCATGCTGTTGTCATCCCCCCACACCCCTGCAGCAGCCTAAGTTTTGTTGAAGCAAGGCTCTCACTAAAGCTGATTACATCGCTATAATGCCAAGTCACTGGCATGTGTTTCTTTGGCAGGGCAGTTGCACTGATACGATGATGTCATGGTGGGATCACCACGTCATCTATCAGCAGAGCTGCTTATCTGTTTCCACGTGTGTTCTGATTGGTCAGCTGATCGTGTTTAATCTAGACGGCAGTCATCACAAACAAAACCATGCGATGACAGTCAAGCCTTTTGCTTACACACACACACACACACACACACACACACACACACTCTCACACACGCACACACACACACACTCACACACACACTCACACACACGCACACACACACTTAAAAGTGGCCTCAATGAATGGAGCAACATTCCAGGCAAACAAACATAGTTTTAACCCTATCTATAACCCCATTCCTAGAATTAACTACATAACCTAAAACAGATTGAAATGATAGGTTAAGAATGTTATTCAAGCTCCATCACCTCTTTCATTCCCATCCAAAAATGGATGTGGGATATTTTTTAAATGTCTGACTTCCGACTTTAAAGGTATAACACTTGATGCTCATGAATGGCATGCTATTGTTAACTTTGCAGGTGTTCAACTTTCAACAAAGAAGCCCCCTGCCATCCTAATTACATAGGATAAACAATGCTATATAATATTAGCATATGTTTTGTAGGTGTATGATTGTAAAGATAGCGGATCATTTACAGTGTTTAACCCATCTCTGCCAACATTTGCTAAGTAGGTGTAATATTCATGCAGTGTAGGAGCTTACTGATTGGTGCCATACGCCCACATATCATAAAAATGTTTTCAAGTTCCAAGTTTCCAAGTTTTCAATTTTATACTTTAAAGAAACTTCCTACTTACCAAGTTGAATGAAACATACAGTAGCACGAGCCTAAACCTAATATCTGACTGGCTGAATCAAGATGTTTATCCAAGATAATTAACAGTAAACAGTGTGCTTCATTGTGTACATGCACACTACTGCTGATGATGAAGTGCACATGTAATATTAACATAATGCATAGTGTGCACAAGACATAGCGGCACACAGAGAACTGAAGTGCGGTTCACTTTCGACTTTCCACGTTCTTCTTGTACATCATGCAGCCCAAACCAAATTGTAATTAATTTTGTATATAGTTTAACTATAAACTCTACTTGAAAACAATATTGATGAAAGTAATTTGCAAATAGACACTTTGCACCTGTGTCAATGTCAAAGTATATAATTTCATGAGCCTCTTACACATAACCAGGGCCAGCCCAAGCCTTTATGGGGCCCTAAGCAGAATTTTATTTGGGGGCCCCTCGGTGCCGACAATACGACTGATTATTGTCAATGCTTGATTATTTGCACGCTATAAATCTAACTCACCCATTATCAGTTTTATTTGTTGTAGCTGTGTTGCTTACATCTTACCGATGTTTTCACCTATCTGTGATTTTTAATTGTAACATTAGCAAACCCACAAGAGTGGTCAGGTGTTAATTTGCACTTTAACATTCAAAGTCTTGCAGGACTAAGTGGCATACTTAATGTGGTGTACTGAAAAGAAGCTAAATAAACCAGCAGACAATGCATTTACAGAACTGCCCTTTACCCACTGTTCATTTACATTTTTTAAACACTTAAAATATTATAAAGCCTATATTAATTTTTTAATCTACAGTTAAAGTTATACAGTAAAATTAACTTTAAAGATTAAAAAAAATAAATAAATAAATGTGTCTCCTAGTAAAAAAAAAAAACAAATACTTTTAAGATTAAAGATTTTAAGACATTAAATTACCATTGTAAACAGTAGATGGCAGCAAAGGATCACTCATCAGCTCAGTTACCATTTACATTCCCTAGTTTTTGTAACGTCTTGCTTTTGGATTTATTATAAAATGACTATTATACCAAATTTTTGTACTTAAGTGTACTAAAGTATGAATAAATATGTTAATTTTTAATGGTACAATAATTAAATAATAATGCATTAAGTATTTTATGTTTAACTGTAGGAGCTGCTAAATATATTCAGCCAGCAGACTTGTCGCTGCTGTAGGTTTGTTACTCTGAATTTACTCTGCATCACTTAATGCACAGCTCTATTTTGACGTCGGCTTGTCAGATAGCTCATTCTGTCCATTGCTACAATATTTATAACTATCTAAAGTGTCAATCGTATCAATGACTCGCGGAACAGTTCTGCTGCGTAATTCACTTGCGTAATTTTTTATACTTGCGTTTGTCATTCCTGAAACAGTATACGTGTTCAAACAAAACTTTTCTTAAAATTTTAAATGAATGAAAATCTGCAAGTGCATAGAACTCTGTAAACATGTGAAAACAATTAGTTCAGAGTGGATTCTGACTAACCTACAGTAAACTCTGATCTGATTCTAATTTGTCTATGACACACATCCTTATACAGTCTATGGACACGTCGCTATGGAAACAATAAGATGATATATATTGATTATTTAATTATTTAATATTGCATTTTTGTATAATTACCATTGTCCATTGACACAATATATCACAAAATAAATTAATTCAATAAAAAAATCAAGCTGACATTTCATTTACTCTTGGGGGCCCCCTGGTGGCCATGGGGGCCCTAAGCAGCCACTTAGTTCGCTCATGCCTTGGGCCAGCTCTGCACATAACATTGGGAATAGGGACTGCAATATATGAGCATGTAAACTGACAAAATAACAACACATGCAGTGTCAGTACACATTCGGTGCAGTTTTTTATGCAATATTTTATGTAAATGGAATGTTAATAGAGAGTAAAGTACCTGGAAATAGTTTGCATTTCCATATGAAAGACATTTGTTTGGTTATTTTGCTATAATGAGCTGGAACACGCATGATGAAATTATTTATTTGTTTATTTTTCCTTTTAAATCTTACACCTTTCATTTCTGACACCTTATTTAATTTGTTAATAACAAATTTAAGCGAGAAGGCCATATGGCCGCCTACATCATATTCAGTGTTTGTCCTCATTTAACATAAGATTTGAATGTTTTACACATAACAAAAATAGAAATGAACGGTCGAAATGTAAACAGTATCCTTTTGAACAGAATTGATGACTAAGTCGAGGGATATTTTTAAACTTAAACTCAGAACACAACCCGTCCCCATCCCTCCATCTGACAGACAGGCCTTGCTTTATGTCATCAGTCAGTGAGATTGAGTCCAGACAAGCCCATCTCTGACAGTTTAATTATTCATGAGGCCCTAAGTGAGAATGAGAGCAAATATATTTCAGAACATCCATTGTCCTGGTCACTTCCGATCCGGCTCAGTGTGGAGAGGCTGTTGAATTCAATCTATCACTTGTTTGTCTCTAGCGGCCTAAAGGGCCTCACAATACCCTGTTTGATGACGAATCGTGATCGAGGATAGCAATGTGGGACGAATAACGTTGCTGAGTGATGTGTCTCATGTCCAGACCTGCTGGATTATGAAGCTGGCACACAAATCTAAGGCAAATGGATGATTTTCAGATATTTGCATTTTAAAATGCGTGATTTAAAAACCAGGATTAAGTGTTGGTAATCTGTGATTATGGATCAGGCATTTCTTTGGTAATGGACAAAAAATTTGGAAGCTGTCTACTAGCTGTCCTCCCTAAATAGAGAAAACCAGGCTCCCTTTGGTGTGCAAGTGCGAATTTCATCAACAACTTGGGCTTCGTTAGAGGTGTGAGAGTGTGTGCGTATTGCCTCCCTAGAGAATTAA
This sequence comes from Cyprinus carpio, assembly GCF_018340385.1. Classification (NCBI taxonomy): domain Eukaryota; kingdom Metazoa; phylum Chordata; class Actinopteri; order Cypriniformes; family Cyprinidae; genus Cyprinus; species Cyprinus carpio. Next base: position 1,512,762 of record NC_056581.1, on the reverse strand, counting down.
CATGGGTTTTTGTGGTGCAATCGCGCATTTATGTTTTCTTCAAAAGCGTCAACCATCTCACATGCTCATACCTTGAATCAGCAGGGTTGAAGAGACAATAAAAGTGAATGCGATGGCGATTTTCAAGCACGTCAAAGAAGCCAGGTGCATGAACTGTCAGCACCCTTCGGAATACATATCTCTTTCACTGCTATTTTCAAGGTGCTCTAGCACCACTTCAAAGATTTAAACTAAACACAGCTTACATTGGGTGTCAAATGATAAAGACCTATTCAGGAAAATGAGCTTCAGCCTTACCATTTGCTTGTTAAACGTCTAGAGGACTGTTTACCTTAGAAGATGTGCAAAAATAAACCTCTCACAACAGTGTATAAATCATTCAAACTTCCTCTGTCAATAAAGTTCCTTTTCCCAGCATCAATCAATGCTTAAGATGTTCTCCTCGGAAATCCCAACACGGAAAGCATAAAATTGGCATGGCTACACACGGCGCTGAGGAAACAGCTGTTTCGTGTGAAGCTACAGATGTAGGCCGTGTACTTCCCTTCCGTAGTTGCAGTGTTATCCTCCTTTAATTAAACTCTGGAAATGAGGCAATAAATCGTATGAATCCTGTCAAGGGCATGTCCAGAAACAAAGTATGTTTTAAATAAATGATAATGCATATTTATTCATCAGATTTGGGGATGAAATATGAACTATGAAATATGAAGAAATATGCACCCCCCCCCAAAAAAAAAAAAAAAAAAAGTTAATTCTGTTATCATTTACTGACCTTCATGTTGTTTCAAAACTGCAGAGACTTACGTTCTTCTGTTTAACATTAATATATTTGTTTTGTTTTTTTTTTTTCCGGGGGTTTTTTTTTTTTTTTTTGGGGGGGGGGGGGGTTGCACCATATTTGACCAATGATCTTCATGAACATTCATGTATTAATTAATTAATTAATTAATTAATTCATTCCCCCCACAAGAGGAAAAAAAGTCCTTCAGGTTTAACTACACATGAGTGAAAAACACTTACTTTTGAGTGAAGTACAAGAAACTACTTGATCTTCCTTATACAGACAAAACAGAAAATAGTATGTGAATCATCATTTATAATTTGACACTTTTATATTAACTATAATCTTGTATTCTTATTTCTGTGGGAGACTGGAAGTTGTGTCCTGTTTGATATCATCTCTGTACTCTTGGGGCCTTGTTTTTATAAAATCCATTCATGTTCTCCATCCAGTGTCCGTAAGTAAGAGATCATATTGATTCATTTCCTTTAAAATAAATAAAACTAAAAAAGAACATTTTAAACATTCAAGTTTAAGACAGCATTCTAATTTGAAATTAATAGCATTTCACATTAACATGTTGCTAAGATAACAGCTTGATATCCTAATAAGTGTAAAAGCAAAAAAAAAAAAAAAAAATGCATATATATATATGTATTTTTTTTGTTTATTTATCTTGTAGCATTGTATTCTGTGCTGCACTCTGCATGTAATGCTACCTTACAATTTAGCCAAAATTAGGCTATTAGTCTAAAATTACTTCCCCTACCATTTTTCTTTGTGTCTGGAGCATGTCTAAAATGCCTTAAAATACAGTTTTGGTAGGCCACTCACTAGGTTTTGGAACAGAGCTTAAGTGTCCATCTTCTTGGTCATGAGCCAAATAGCATAGCCATTCTAGGATCTTGTGAGCTTGCTAATGGGGAATGTTTACTCATGGAGGTCAGCACAGTTCTTAATATGGATTCGGCCACTGGGCTGGAAGTCTTGATGGAGTTGCACAATACATTGCAGTTTTCAGAGTTCGGCTGTGTCTAAATTCATCTAATTGGCGATGCAGAGTTGAACTCGGGATCAAACTGCTGGATTGGTGTGAGTTCATGCGTAGTGCTCTTGTTCAGTACAGTGAACACTACTTGACAAGAGAGAGTCTATATTCTTTCACTTTCGTGAGATCAGGAGTTATTCCAAGAGATGAGCGGGTTTCATTTTACAGTTTTCTGTAAATTATCTATCTATCTATCTATCTATCTATCTATCTATCTATCTATCTATCTATCTATCTATCTATCTATCTAAATTTAGGAAGCAACTCTATTTTAATGTTTTAATTTTTTGTGTGATTTTTGTATATTTGGGAGCTTTAAATTAGTAATTATAATAAATCTGTATATAAGAAAAAAGAAGAAGACCAAGCGAACCATCAGCCGTATAAACATTAAACAAACTGGGATTTGCTAAAAGTTTTGTGAATTACACTTTATAATGTAAGCATTGTTTTCCAAGGACATCTGTAGACTTTACAATTTATTCAAAATTCCCTGTGCTAAGACCATCTAACTGCCCGGCTGGCAAAATGATCAAAGGTCTAATGGATAAAAAAAAATAATAATAAATGCTCTGAAATTTTAATGATCTACATTAAGTAAAGCAAACACCTAATGTCGGGCTAGCAGTGGTCATGTTTGATTCAGACGACTCTTAATGATTGTGCCTGGAGAATAAGGGATGCATTACAACTGTGCCTAGCCGTGACTTGTTTGGTTATAAAAGGCAATGAACTGCTCAGTTTTTCCAAGAGCAAGAAGAATTATCTCCCAACTTGTGTCTTATTGCTTTAGATGGAGATTATTAACTCTATTCTCTTGTTCATTATTCCCCTACTCCCTATAAACTCTTGGCAGCTTCCTTCAGTGAGTCTCTATATAGAATTTCCCATCTTGGCGTTGAAATTTTTGCCCATTCCTTTTGGCAAATTTGCTTAGCTGCCATCAAGAAGGTTTGTGAGCAGCAGTTCTTGAGTTAATTCACACATGCTTAATTGGACTGAAGTCTGGATTTTAACTGGTTTTACAGTAAGCCACAGCACAGCAGCTTTTGCCCAATGTTTTGGGCCATTACCCTGTTGGAAAACAAATCATCTTTCAACCCCAAGAGCAATAGCAGATAGCGACACATTTCCTTACATGATTTTTCCATTGTTAGCTACATCCAGCTTTCCTTGTCTTTATGAGTTTTCCAATTCTTGCTCCAGAGTAGCATCGCAAAAGAACAAATAAAATAAAATAAAATAAAATAAAATAAAATTACTAAAATTACTAAAATTACTAAAATAAAATAAAATAAAGTAAAATAAATAAAATAAAATAAAATAAAATAAAATAAAATAAAATTAAATTTAAATTAAATTAAATTAAATTTACAAATATAAATGAAAAATAATTAAATTATTCAAATATAGTTTATAATTTTATAATTATTTATAATTAAAAAATAAAGCAAAGTGAATAAAATCACTTTCATATTGTGTATAATGGCCTGCAAACTGTTTAGCAACAGTGTGGTTGAAATCTTTACAATGAAAAGTTGAGCAGTCTGCCTCAAAGAGAAATAATAATAATAATAATAATAATAATAATAATAATAATAATAATAATAATAATAATAATGATGATGATGATGATGATGATGATGATGATGATGATGTTTCTTTTGAGCAATGTGGAATTAAGCTCCAATAGTCTTCACACCATCCTGTCTGTGTGATGTTTCTTTCTCCCTTTAAACGGCATCTATAGCAGCACATCAGTGCATCTCCCAAGGCTACTTCACGGTCTGTCCAGACAGCTGTTCAAATCACCCACACTTACACACAGATGTTTTTGTTTGTAAATAGAAACTAATGTGGAGGACATGAGCAATACATTTCTGGTGTGGATGGATGGCTTTCCACTGTTATTTCCCTATTGCGGGAATTAGTGGGAAATGAAATGCCTATAACAGATGCAAATGGGGAAATAAAATCTGGCATCTGTATTGCGTAAGTAAAATGGTGTGTGAAGGTGCATATGCAGTATTTGAAATTGTTTCCATTTTGCATACTGGGACAATCGCTCGCTTACGAAATAATGTGGTGGCATCCCTCTTGCCTTCTGTTTAATGGGAACAGATGCAATTTGGCATTGCTTTGTCTTTTGATGACGTACCTGGTTGACCTTGAAAATATGGAAATCTGTAAATCTACTTGTATAAATACAACAACAGCAATATAATAATAATAATAATAATAATAATAATAATAATAATAATAATAATAATAATAATAATAATGAACATACAATAAAATACATAAAATATAGAATATGATAAAATGCTTCTAACATAATATAATGTATAGTTTTATAATCATAAAATTCTCAATAAGACTTACTGCTTAACAGATAATAGTTGATTCCATGAAGTTCTAATGTATGGATTTGTTTGTTTGTTTGTTTGTTTGTTTGTTTGTTTGTTTGTTTGTTTGTTTGTTTGTTTTTTGTTTGTTTTTTAAGCTTAAGCTTTCACCTTTAAGCATAAATAAAATATTTTAGATTTGAAAGGTAACATTTATGTTTGTATGTATGTACAGTAAGCACAAACTATAATTGTAAAAATATAAATTGTTTCCCAAATATTCCTACTGCCCCTTATGTCCTGCCACAAATTCAAATTCATCCATCCATCCATCCATCCATCCATCCATCCATCCATCCATCGATCCATCTATCCATCCATTCATTCATTCAGTATTGTTTTTTCACAGCCTGTATTTTGAATTATATTTATTTATTTATTTATTTATTTATTTATTTTTTATAGTGCATTTGATAGAGCCAGAGATGGATTAATCAGACCACTCAAATAAAAAGAGTAGGGCAAAAAAAAAAAAAAAAACCTCTTTCAGGTGCACCACACAAGAAGTTGATTTAAATGTTAATGAAATCACTTGTTAAATATCTTTGCAAAAAAGATGCATGAACTGCAATTACATCTTGTACAAACTTGTCTAATTCATATTATATGTTCAGGAAAATTATTTTGAAAAAATCTCAAAAGTCAAGGTAATTCAAATTGAAAATGACTGAAGGTATAGTAGACTATTATTTACTTAAAATGTTCTGTAAAAACAACAAACAGCAGTTTTTTCAGCCTGTCACCATGATGCAAACATGAACAATCATACATACAGTAGTAGTTCTTTACAAGTTTTTATTTGAATGTGCTGCTTTTCCACTTTTTTTTTTTTATGTGATCATGGACGCATTTGACTGTCGTGCTCACATCTCATGCATGTATCAGGATTCTAAAAACACGGTGCTCTAGTTAAAAGAAGTTCAACCCCCATCTTTCTGCATTTTTTCCTATTCCAATGCCTGCGTCGCATCTTTATCAACACAAAAGTGCATTCTGTGTGAATGGCACTAGTGATATATTCTACATATGGTCCTTCTGAGAGAGCAGAGTATTTTAAGACCAAAAATATTACACACTTCATCTTTAAGTTGCAAATCCGCCTAAACCTTTTGATCTCCTATTCTTTAAGTGCATTACCGCTTCACTGCATACACACATACCCAAACAACACTAACAAAACATTTATAAACAGGTCCCCAGATACCAGAAAGTGAGTATTAAAAGGATTTTTGAAATTTAATCCCCAGTGTCTTGAATAATCTACCAGTCATTTTTCAACCTCTGGCTGTGCAGACATTTTCCATATGCATTTTTGTAATTGCATGATTAACTTTCCTTTGCCCTGCTCGGATTTGAGTGTTTTTCCTACCAGTCACCAATTTCAAAACAATATGAGTAAAAGTCTTAGAGTATATCATTTTAACAGTACTTAAGTATTTTACTTATATTAAATATAGTCTCAAAGATGCACTAGTCAAAGAGACATGCCAGTGAAAAACAAGAAAGAGTTGATTTGTAATGAGAGAAATCACGCATCATACATTTCTTTATTTATTTGTTTGTTTATTGATCTTTTACAATAATATCAGGATAAGAATACATGATAATAGTGAAAAAAATAAATAAATAAAAATGAAAAAGACTTCTTGCACTGGATGACCTGGTTTCAGACTCATTGTCTTTGCTAAGGAACTCACGTTCACGTAAAGTAGCCTTGTTGACAAGTCTGGCTAAGTAAGGGCAAAACACACAAGATATAATACTTTCAGTGCCCTGTAGTTGGCGATATCACTTCTTTTGTAACAGAAATAAACTTCTGCACAGGGAGTGGAGCTCTTTAAGATTTGCTGCAATTGATTTGCTGTGATATTCTCTGTCCTCTCTGTTAGCTATCAGAGTAAGAATAACACCCTCATGCTCTGTCTGTAACCTTTTCAGCCAAACTGGCAAAAGTGATTCAAGTTAGGAAATTGGTTCAACGGAAGGTGGAATTGGATTTCCAAACTACAGCACCCTGGATGGATACTGCTGCCTTAAACATGCTTGTTGGGCTAAAGAGATTTCTGAGACACTCAGGCAACACCTCTAGCAGCTGAAGACAGCCAGCTCAGTTCAGCCACTATAAGTCTTTCAACAATAATCTAAACTAAAATATAGTTACAGTTAACCAGCGAGACTTTCTTGGTCAGTAAGCTTTATAAGGGACACAATGCTGGTCAACCAGCTTCAACATTTCATGTGAAGAAAATAAATTTAATAAGCAAGCACACAGAAACAATAAAGGCATTTATACTGTTATAATGGATTTGATTTCTATAAATCAAACAGTCCTGAAAAAAGTGTCCACAGGAGTGGTGATGATAATAGGAAATATTTATATAGCAGCAAATGAGATTTCTGAAGTATCGTGTAACACTGAAGACTGGAGTAATGATGCTGAAAATTCAGCTTTACATCACAGGAATAAATTACATTGTAAAATATATTACAGTAGAAAACTGTTATTTTAAATTGTAATAATATTTCACAATATTACTGTTTTTACTGTATTTTTGATCAGATAAATGGGCAGAAGAGACAATAACAGCAGCAACAACAAAAATCTTACCAACCCCAAACTTGTGAATGATAGTGTGCCTGTATTTGATGCCTTGCAATTGGTTTTCGTTTGGTTGCAAAAATGGAAAAATTATTTACCGACATGAAAATACAAAATAAATACAAAAGTAGCCTTGGACGCAACAGTAAGAATGGGATGGAAATTTAAAACTAATTGAGATGTGCCATGTGTGCCATCAGTTTCCAGCATTAATATGTATATATGTGAAAACATTTCAACTCTAAAGTTTTTTGTAATGTAGTGAAAAAAAATGGCATGACGTACAAATCTGAACTTGTTTATATATATATATATATATATATATATATATTTATATATATATATATATATATATATATATATTGCACCATCCACTGTGAGAAGCTCAACTAAGTGAAATCTAGAAGTTATTTAGAAGTCAATAACTTCCTTTGTTTGGGATTTCAGTTTATATTCAATTGTAGGTCCAACAATGAACCTTTAGCCAATCCATTAGTTTTTTAACAGGAAATGAGTACCTGTACACTGTTTGTTCTTGTGTCTTATGTACTGCAAAAAGGCATCCATTAGCTCAGGATACCAATATTATTTTATACTAATAAACTAATTATTTAATGTCCCGAATGGCTTATGTACCCCATTCATTCACCAGACCGTGATTTCTACCCCTGGGACACAATTTATTCCTGAATCCTCCTGACCATGTGACCATCCCCATTCCAGCTCACTTTTAGACAGCTTGACCTGTCTTCAACTCATCACCCATCTCCTCAAGCTCTCCGACCGTGCTTTATAGAACGGGGCCTCTTAACATCTGCACACACCTCCAGCTGTGCTACATCATCTTCGTTTGTTTGGGACTATTGCTCTTCTAAGACCTTAATGACTTGAAGGTTAATGACATGTCCATCTTTCTGCCAAAGCAGAGGCTCCTTTCCTTCAGCAGCGTCTGCTCATGGATTCTTCCTTACAGGGATGTATTTATTTATTTATTTTAAGGGGTCCTATTATGCTTTTTCACTTTTTTTTTCAACTTTAGTCTGTAATGTTGCTGTTTGAGCATTAAAAAAGATCTGCAAAGTTACAAAGCTCAAAGTCCACTTCAAAAGGAGATATTTATTTAACAGAAATCACATTTCAAAAACTACAACGAATGACTCGTTTGGACTACAATGCATAATTTTCATATCACAAAATACCGACTAATGGGACGAGACCTGGTTGAGCTGCACTAGAGAAGGCAACAACGGGTGTTATCACTATATCGGAGACATGCTAGCTTTCCCAAGGCAGAAGAACTTAGAGTGGTTACAATCATCCAGGTTTAAATCACGATCAAATTGATTTGATTTTGATGCAGTATTTTCACTGAAGCTCACAGGCGGCAATGGTAAGAGGCAGGACATTTCCTGACCAGGCAGCAATCACAACACACACTGGCCCAGCCAACCAATCACAGCACATTTCGTATTTCAGAAGGCGAGTCTTCATTTGATACAGAAACTATTCGAGCCATTCGTGCCAGACTGGGGAGAGATGATGAGAAAATAATGAATGTGTTTTTCAAACAACCTAGTATGACAGCCTGTTCTAGTACACCCCAAAACAAAATCAAGACTTTGAAAAGAGCATAATAGGACCCCTTTAAAACCAAGGATATCCCAGAACAGTTTTGCCAGATATACTACCCTTAAAGGTTTAAGCATGGATGAAATTATTATTTTATTATATATATATATATATATATATATATATATATATATATATATATATGGTAGAAAACCAGAATGGGTCATACTGCCGCGGCTTTAACTTTCGCGAAATTGCCGCCAGGTGGGGGAAAGGGACGGATTGCAAACTGACTGTAATTGTAAAATGTTGGTTTGTAAACGGAGATGAAAGGAAAAAGTAAAACAACAATAGCATTATAATATAACATTGTAATATCCTTAAAAACCATTAGAACATTTACTGTGAGTTAATTTCAAGACGTGGGATAGTCTTAGGCTACAGTCTACGCATCAAAAATTAAAAGAAAGACCATTACACTGGTTCTCAAAGAACATTTATTTATTTATTTATTTATTTTTCACTATAAAGAATGTTTTGTTCAATAGAAATATTCCATGGATGTTAAAGGTTGTTCATGGAACCATCATTGCCAGTAAAGAACCTTTATTTTTAATGGTAAGCTTTAAAACAAAAGGAAACATGAATGATTACTTGCATCTTTTACGCAAAACCTTGGCTTGCTATCCATTTGGTGCTATTACTAACTTTGAAAAACTCTCTTCTTTGAATAAAACTCAAAAGCAAATGAAGCATTTCCCGAGAACACGACAACACAAGCAAACCAGACAGAAAGCCAGTAACCCGAAGGTTTAAGAGTCCTAATAGGGATAAATCTTAACCTGGCGTAATGCAAGCCCAGGATAAGTTCAGTGTGGAGTGCACTGTCTCCTGAAGTCCTGAGTGGATCTCATGTTCAGTGTTTCAGTGTTTGATTTCAGGTGATGGGGACTTATTATCTAAAACAGTGCAGGCTGGCTGCTTATCCTCTGGTGTGTATTGATCCAGCAAGCTCTCTGTGACAGCTAGACCATTCTATTCTTACTGATGCATTTACTCTATCTCCCTCTCTTCCTCCAGCCTGCGTGATCTGCCTCTGTGCTTTCTTCATCCTCCAGAGCATTATGTTACCAACACTGACTGTGGAAACCATCAGTGTGACAGCTCTTACTGTCAAGTCCTGAAGAACAATGCATACATTAAACTTCTATTAAGAATTTCTTATTTCCGGAGTCAAATTTTTGATTGATATTATATTATTAAAAATGGGTTAATTAAGTTAATTACATGAAATGCTGATTAATTTAAATTAATATCATACTGTATATCATCATTTGCCGAAAAAAGAAATAAAACACCTGCTGCCAGTTCTTGGTAAGTAGGTTCAATTACTGCTGATTGGCAAAAACAAAGACATATATATATATATCATTAAATCACATTAAATTAATAGCTCAAATTATACATAACTGTTGGAACCGATATATCATGCCGGCAAACATATAAAGGAGGGGAAAAACGTGCAGATATTTAAACCACATGGAACTGAGATTCATTAGCTAGCAAACTATACCACACTAAGCACAACATGTTCATGTCTCGTATGAAAAATGAATCAAGGCTTAAAAATGCCCTGGTGTAAACTTGGCATTAATCATAGCAGATTCATACTGTGAATGGCCTAGCTAAAAAAAAAAAAAAAAAAAATTCTACATAGATAACAAACAGATAGTAGAGTAAATGAAACCCATTAAGTAAAATTTAGCTAGAAACTGTATATAAACAAAATAAAATCATATTATAGCAGGACGGTAAAAATGGTACCATTTTAATTTTACATGACCAGTTTTCACCATCTTTCTGAAGCTTATTTAAACTAATTAAATTAAACTAGCTGTTTTTGACTACTTAATTTAATATCATCTATTAATTTTTGTGCAAATATGTATTTTACATTGATTGTGTGTTTTTTTGTTTGTTTTTTTTTCAAGAGATTTAGTCTGTGTCAGAAATAGTCTGTCTGGACTTTGGATGAAGTTGTGAATACTTAGATTAGTACAGTGCATATTTTAAATATAAGTCACCCCTGACAAAGACTTCAGAAATGACTTTAGCAGTAACTCAAGCTGTGCATCATGATGTGAATCATGCTGTGATTTTGATTTCCTGAATGTTTAATGCCGCTGCTAAGTTGAACAGTTTCAACAAGTATAGTTACACTCATTCTGTCTGCGGATGGAAAACAAAGAAACAACACCTCAGCGGTATGTTCAATATTCATTTCAATAGTCATTCATGATTAAAGGTGACACTGTACCAGCCATATTTGTAAGCAGATCAGACTGAAAGCAATTTTATTCTGCAGCTCTTGATGTGGGCCCAAGCCTTTATGATGTGAGAGATTTGTTCAGTTGGTTGGTGTGAAAGCATTATCCCCCCCAAAACTCCAGCAAACTGCAACAAAGTCCAATTGAAAGCAGAGGTATTTATAATCAAGGTGATTTTATATAAAATATGTGAATGTCTTGAAATTTTGAATACACTTTTAGTTTGACCCATAAATTTCCTAAAGTTTGACATTTGACTAAGAATAAGAGTGTTAACAGATGTTGGTAAGGTTTAATAGGTTAGAATTTGTTTATTATTACTGCATTGATACATCGATCGATTGATTGATAGTTGGTTAAATATTTTTAAAAACTTTTTAATTAAAGATACCTATATGAACTTTAACAGTGAGCAATATTATATTATGAATTGCATTAAGTTTATTTAATATTCTGCAAAAATATGTTGTTAAATGAAAATTATATAATAACTGTATTTAACTTCTTTGGTTAAACATCTTAAATATATGTTGCATGCAGTGGCTATTAGGTTAAAATAATAAACTTAAAAAAATAGACTTCTGATATTTGAGATTAACTGCCACTGATAATAAGTGTTCCCTTTTAAGGGAACTTCGAACTGCGTCCTCTAGGGGTCGCTATGGGGAACACCTCGTCGTGACCTGTGTCTGAAGCATACATTGAAAAAACACCAACGAGTTGGCCGGCAACAGCCTCTGACGTCACTACCAGCGTGACTATAAACAGGCACCGGGAGAACACATCATTCATTTCTTCGTCTTCAAAACTGACTGTTTTGTTTGAAGTGTGCATCTGAAACAACCGGTAAGAGCGCTCTTTCTCTGTCTATCATGGCGACTACTAGCAAGCGTTTAGACAAAGTGTGCATCCGTGTCGGCGTTATTTGACACCCGATGACACACACGATCTTTGTGTCATTTGTTTGGGTAAAGAGCACGCACGCGATGTCTTTGAGGAGGCAATCTGCGTGCATTGCGAGCGTTTTTTCAAGGAAAAAGCTCCGCTCTCGTTTGTCTCTCTTTCCGAGAGAAAAAAAAGGCAGCCATCTGCTTCCCGCGGTTCAGGACCCGCCGCTGCTGAGGCACGGAAGAGAATGAGCTCGTGAGAATTTCAGGTGGATATGTCTGAATGGTTTAAAGAGGGACTTTCCCTTTCGCGCTCATAATGGCGGCGGACGAGAGAGAGCCTCGGTAGGATGATGTTACATCTTTAACACTTTCTGATACTGAGGTTAGTGCTCTGCTGGGTTTTTACCCAGGAAAAGCAGGAGATATTTGAGGATGGTGAAGAAGCTGAGGCTGAGCCTTCTCAATTCTCCTGCCCTGCGTATGTAGAGCTGTTGGAGTTTATGGATCGCGCCACGGCAAGGTTGGACTTGCCAAGAAAGTACGCTAACAAGGTGACGCCGTGAGGCCGCCTTGATGAGCGTTATCTTTCCGACCATAGCCCTCCAGCTCAGGTGAGCCTTCCATTTCTGCCTGATCTCCACACGGAGATCGAAAGGAAATGAAAGAGGCCGTTTTCTTCTCGCATCCATCGGTTTCGGCATAAGAGTTTTGCCGACATCGAGGCGATGCGCGAAAACTGCTATGAGAGGATGCCCCCTGTAGAAAGAGCTTTCTTTCTGCGGGGGAGACATCCTCTCTCCTCTCTCCTTGCCATCTAAGCCCCTTCAAGAAATACATCTCGCTTAAATGGCAAGACATACGCAGCAGCAGGTCAGGCTGTGGCTTTATTACACACAATGTTGGTGCTTCAAGCATATCAGACTAATCTGCTAAGAGACCTGGATAGAGGCGAAGGCCTTTTTCCTGATCGGGTAGCCGAGCTGCGCCGCACCACAGGCCTCTCTCCAGGCTACCAAGCGGGCTGCCTCTGCAATGTGCAGGACTATGGTGGCCATGGTGGTAGCGGAGAGACTTCTGTGGATGAACCTGGCAGACATCGGGAAGAAAGAAAAGGCTTTCTTCACGATGCTCAGGTTTCGTCTTCTGAACTTTTCGGTATTTCCGTTGAGATGGTGATCGAGAAGTTCGCGGAGACAAAGGTGCACTCCGCTGCTTTCAGATCCTTCATTCCGCGAAGGTCCAGGTCTGAGCCCGAACAACATAGGGGTCCTGGCCTGTCTTGATCTGAGGATCAAAGACGGGCACAGAAGGCTAGTGTCGCGACTCGCGCTCCTCCCCCACCTGCGGGCAGGGGTAAGAGGAATTGTGGGTCACAAGGAGGTAAGCAGAACCTAAGGGATGTGATCCAGACGAGGCAGCGTTCTCGTCTGAATCAGAGTGATACTGAGGTATCTACTCGTTCCCTTTAGGGATTTTTAACTTCTGCTTTTATCCTCCCCTTCCTAATTCCCCTGTAACCACCAGCTCTCCACCTGATCGAGTGGAAACCTCTCGCATAACAGTCTCCTATGCTGGACCTATAATGTTTTTGGCTGGTTCTATGTTCATAGCAACCACCTTACTGATGGTCCGGACTAAAAGGAGGTGTCCCTTGAGCAGGGCTCCAGCGCAGGAGGGTGGGAGTATAAAAATAACCCTTTCTGTATATACTTATGTGTAAATTGCTGGTGGTTATGTGTCTACTAATAAACTCTGTGAGTTTCCTTTGCAGTGCTCAGTTACAGTGTTTTACTAAACACTCATCAGCACCAGCCATCCGGCTTCATGTTCCGGTATTAGGCGGCTGAGATCACAGGTTTCTGCGGGAGCCTCCTTGATCATCAGGCCTGGCACAGCACTGCAGGGAATTTCATGGATGTCCACCCAGGTCACCCTGAGGGGTCTCCTGTCCGCTTAGCTGTGCTGTCGCATCCAGTGGGAAGTGAAGGTGGCAGTTACAGAAGTCTTCTTGTATATGCTGCCTCAGGTGATGCTCCCCTAGGTAGAGGTTTGTGGAATTTGAGCTTGCCTCTCCCGTGCGGTTCAGTGCCTCTGCGATGCTTAGGAACCTTCAGGTACACACGCTAAGCTCTGTGTACTTTCTGAAAACCACATGGTGGTCAGTGTGCTCGTGAACACTTTGCACACTTTCTAAAAATCCACGTATTGATAAGTGTGCACGCAAGACTCTGCGCACTTTCTGAAATCCTGTATGGTAAGGGTTACACGCTCCGCCTCGTTCCCTTTCTTGAGATGATTAGACCTCGGTTCCTTGGGCTCCATTCAGCCAGTGTGTATTCGTTTATACACTTCAAGCATCGCTTCCCTCAACATGAGGGGCTATTTGGGCGATTCTCGTGGTAGTTTAGCAGCGCTCCCCTTTTCCAAGAAGGGTCGCCTATGAGTGCGCTACTCTGGATTCGGAGTTCTCCTCTCATATGAGTTCACTGTTTTTCCCCAGAGCGCTCCAGCATTATTTCCACAGATCGAGTTGATGACTCTCAAACATACTGTTTTGAGATGCACCATTCCATCTATGAGCTGCTCTATCAGAGTGCCACGAGAGCCCTTCCTTAGAACAGTATTTGAAAATCCATGCTATGGTAAGTGTGCACGTGAAGTCTTTGCACACTTTCTGAAATCCACACTGTGGTAAGTTCGCACGCTAGTATTCTGCATTCTTTCTAAAATCCTATATGGTGAGGGCTTCGCACGGTTGCTTCGTGCCCTTTCTTGAGTTGGTAAAAGCCCCGTTCATCTTGGGCGCCACTCCACCTATGTATCCTCGGATACCTATCTAAACAGGGTGTTGCTACTGGAGATCTGTTGAGACAGCTCCTTCAGCAAGCTTTTGCGAGAGCAAGCGGTAGACCCTGTGTGACAGGCAAGACTTAGTATAAAATGCTAGGTTCCTAGCCGTATCCCTTTAAAGGAATCTTTCCTGATTCCAAGCCTTCAGCTCTACCCCGGGCCGAGGCCCTAACAATTAAGTTGGGTATGTAGCTTAGGCGTTTGGCCGTAAGGGGTACTGTCACAGACAGCCGTCTAAACGTCCCAGGGGCAACTCCCATGGAAATGGTAGAGTTGGTACTTAGTGTTCGCCATGATTCTGGCCTGCACTCCCCTCAGCATGGCGGCGTGGGTATACTGTTCCCCATAGCGACCCCTAGAGGACGCAGTTCGAAGTTCCCTTGAAAGGGGACTAACCATGGTTCCCTGAGTAGGGAACGAGATACTGCTTCTTCTAGCTCCCTGCCATGCTTTGGACGCAAGCTTTAGATGAAGAAGTGGATGACGTGTTCTCCTGGTGCCTATTTATAGTCGTGCCGGTAGTGACGTCAGAGACTGTCGCCGGCCAACTCGTTGGTGTTTTTTCAATGTATGCTTCAGACACGGGGCACGACGAGGTGTTCCCCATAGCGACCCCTAGAGGACGCAGTGTCTCGTTCCCTACTCAGGGAACCATGGTTACATTCGTAACCTGAGACGTTTTCCGTGTTATGCATGTTTCATGGCTACTGATCCTCAGTCAGTATACAGTAGCTACATTCTTCACATTTCTTCTAATGTATCCACAGCTGACTGATGCGAGTGCGATTTTGTGTGTGTGTGTGTGTGTGTGTGTGTGTGTGTGTGTGTGTGTGTGTGTGTGTGTGATGGGCATAAAAGCAAAGAGAAAAAAACATAAATAAAACAGTGAAGATGGCATTTTCTCCTACTGAATTGATACTTTCAGACAGTGGTGTACAGCTATTCATGATGACCCTCACAATGATGATGCAAACTAACTGTAGGAAAGGCAGAAGCAAACAATCCAACCAAGTGGGAAAATAGCTAAAAATACCCTGTGAGTGACTCTAAGTGTTACTTTTGTTTTTCACACGTTTTAATTTCTTCTGTCTCTGCTGTTGACTCTCTATGAGCTCATTAAGCTGAACGCATTAAATGAAGCATTTGTGATCCGTCTGGTGATACTTTCTGTTTCTGCCCTTCATTAATCCTTCAAAAGATGTTGACGGTGACAAAAACATTCCCCAAATGACTTTGAGCTTTGCGCTCTGTTCCCCAAGTATATCATCAAATTAGTTATGCGAGACAGGCGTAACTTGATGCTGAACTTGATGAAAGTGCTGGACTTTCATTGTCTTATAATGCATTATTAAGAAAAAAAAAAACGCTATTTGTGGTCCATTGAGGATAAAAGCTGCTGACAAGTGGATTCATTGGAGAATAAAATGTGGGTTGCAGCTTGCAGATAATGCATGAGGTGTAAACATGAGCATTCTTGCACAGTTGATTCTGAAAGCATATGCAGGTGTGCTAATGTGTCATTGACAATACATTGTTTTGCCTTTATTGCCTTAATTTATTCAAAATACATCATTTGATTCATACATGTGACTTGAATACACCTTTTCTATGAAGAGAATGTTTTTAATTTCGGTAGGTAATTATCTTGAAAAATATATAAAAAACAGTTTTGAAAACAATTATTATAATTTGTAAATGCACACATTCAAAGTGATATATACAAACGTTAGATTTTTATTTTTCTTTATCATGGACACTTTTATGTCATTGACTCTTCATTTAAAGGGATAGCTCACCAAAATAAATAATTAAATAAACCAAAAAAAAATCTGTCAACATTTACTCATACTCAAGAGTTGACATTAGCCATTGACTTGTATAGTACTTTTTCCCATACTATGAAAGTCAATGTCTACCGTCAACAGTTTGGTTACAAAAAAAAAAAAAATCCTCAAAATATCTTATTTTGTGTACAGCAGAAGAAAGCAACTTAAACCTATTTGGAACAAGTGGAGGATGAGTAAATGTTGACAGAATAGACCTTCCCTTTAAATACATGTGACATCTAAACACACCTTAGTTGATTTACTGTTCTTAGCTGGCTGCCATGATGGTTTCCACACATGGTTTGCAAGGTGGTCAAATCTGATGGTTTAAGACAGGTTTGGGGCACCTTTCAGCTGGTCAGGAAAAAAGACCAGTTTGGCCAAGTCTGGAAAACCAGCATGAACCAAACTACTTTAGAGTGTTTCAAGTGGCTCTTTTCAGTAAGACCAGCCTATACATGCACTTCCAGTAAAAAGAATAGTAATAAGATTTTTATACAGCCAGAACTTTTTTTTTTCTATTCATCTGAGTGCATCTGCTTTTTCAGCATTAGCTGCCCCTATACCAGTCACTTAGGCATTCCAACTGAACCAATTCATCCAAATGTTGAAAACAAAAGTGTTCATCTCTTTCAGACTCCACTTGATGTATCATGTCCCATTCACTACACCCACAAGCACATCAGATGCTGTGTTGATAGTTGTACAATACACCCTCACTGTCTTTGTAACTCACTTTTTCTCATCACTTGCAGTTATAGATGTGTTCTCCTCTAAAGACACTAAAGACCAATCCCCTTACCTCAACATTTGTTTTTCATTTCAATCTAGCCATATACTAATTCATCAAAGTGAAGCTAGCATTGTGTTTGCGTGAGGCCTAGCTTGAAAGGAGGCTATTGACGTACGCAAAGGTCCAGAGAGCCCACATATGTCAAACAGCAAAGTCTAGACATTAATCTTCACGCCTCCATCTGCACATACTCTCGGAGAAGGTATGTGTCGAAGCAGTTGGGTCAGGAAATTCACAGTTGTTAGTATTAAACCTTTATTATCAGCTCTCGCCACTCTTACAACTACCAATATACAACTAGTAGCTTTATTCAGTGCGATGATACCCATGCAAAACTTGTTTTACAATGTACATTGCAATAGAAAAGCACAATTTTAGAGGTCAATAGCTGTCCTCCAGGCTGATAAATGATATGGCTTTCACTAAGTATACACAATTAGCAGCTTCTAAATGAGCCTTTGAAGGTCACATTCCATGTCAAGTGCATATTAATATCTTTTATGTTGTATTTATGAATGTCATTACAATTAATGAATGTTGCTTGAATTATGCACATCAGAAGATGCATAACAAACACCCGTGTTGTTTAAACATGCCGTCAATCTGGGCCTCTGCTCCTTGAACTGCAATTTAGTATAAAGTATACTTTGATAAATTGTGCAAAGATAATTACGTTTTAATATCACCATAAATGCCACGACTGTATATGTAGTCATAATATTAGTGCAATTACTGTACATGATCTAATGTCTCTGATTGCATGTGTGGCAGTGGCTGTAAATCTACTGATAGATTGCTCTCTTCGATTCCAAGCTTCTGAGTGTGTGCTCGGATTGTAGCAATCATTGGAGTGGAATGGTTGTTCCAAAAAACTAATGCTTGAAATAAGTTTTAATTTCCTGTGTGGTTTAGCAACTGTCTGGTGGCCATTAAAACCGAAGCTCAAAACAAAACTTAAAATGTAGCAATTATTTAGCCAAAAGAAGAGATAAGTCAGCATTTCTGAAAATGTGAAGGACATTTCCCCCTAGCTATAAGGTTCTGATGCCCCTGGTGCATATCATAAAATGTGACCAGTGTGTTGCACTTAGCCAGGGGTGTCCATCCCTGCTTCTGGAGGGCCACTGTTCTGCAGAGTTTAGGTTTAACCCCAATACAACACACTTGAGCCAGCCAATCAAAGTCTCTTAGAATTAAATAAATAGTATGCACTTTGTTGTATTTGTAAAGTTGCGGTAAACCACAATACAACACTTCTTAAGATTAGTAGAGACCTACAGGCAAGTGTGTCAAGCAGTGGTGAAAAGTATTTGAGTAAATGTAATTAATTACTGTACTTGAGTATCTTTTTGGCTACTTTGTAGTTTTACTGGGTATTAAAGATATTAGCAACTTTTACTTTCTACTTCACTACATTTTTTAATAGGTATATGTACTTTTCACTCCAATACATTTGTAATGAGTCATGCAATTACTCATTACATTTTGCATGGCACCTAACTTTTTCTGCAGCAGTTTATTTCTGCTACAAAAGAACCAGTATTGCTATCTATAGAATATACTATATCTTGTGCATTTTGCCCTTACTCACTGAAACTTGTCAACAAGGCTTCTTTATGCGAATTTGCGTGCATGAGCAGGTAGTTGTGAATTGCTAGTGTTTTATAGACTAGATGAGGACATTACTGCAGCCAGCAATGAGGCCAAAACAAGCATGTCCAGTGCAATAAGCCTTTGACTTTTTAATTTTACTTAAAATTAATTTGTTTATCTGTCATATTTAATTGAACTTTTTGAAGGATACTGGTTTACTTACAGTATGCCCTTTTTGAGCACTTGTGCTTCACTGAGAGACGTTGAGGTGTTCGGTTTTATTTAGATATTAGATATTTTATTTAGAAAATAAACGCGATTGCTCTCCTTACAAATCAACTGTTTCATGTTTTTCACTGGTACGTCTTTTACAGTAGGTGTCAAAGACTTATGCATCTTTGAGCCTACATTCAGTAAATACATTAAAAAAAAATACTTAAAAGTATTGTTAAAATCAGATACTCAAAGTCGTTTTGTAAACGGTGACTTGTAACTTGTAGTGGAGTAATTGAGTAATTCAGTACTTTTACTCAAGTATGGTTTTCAGGTACTCTTTACACCAGTGTTAGGGAAAGTTGGAGCTAAACTCTGCAGGACGTTGGTCCTCCAGGTCCAAGATCAGACAGCCCTGCACTTGGTCCTCGTCAAATTTCTCAGCTCATGACACACAGAAAAGGCAAGGTGGAAACTGCAATGCCCTCACATTCAGAAACCATCGAGATCAGACCAGAAACATGAGGAACTTAAAACTCGGGGTAGATAGTCATGTGTCACTGATGACGTGGTCGGTGGCTGCAAGATCATGCAAGGTAACATCTAACACTCAATTGCAGGTCAGCACAATCCATCACACGTTCTGCCTCTACAACAGGGGTGTCAAACTCAGTTCCTGGAGAGCCACAGCCCTGCAGAGTTTAGATTCAACTAATCCTTCCAATAAAGTCAGGCTTATTTGAAAACTACATGGTATGTGTGTTGGAGCAGGGTTGGAACTAAACTCCGAAGGGCTGCGACCCTCCAGGAACTGAGTTTGACACCCCTGCTCTACAAAGACCTTAAACCACTGGAAATGTTCTCTGGTATTATGTCCCTAAGTAGCTGGAGGAACCACCCAAATGTTCTTTTCTTCAAACGGATCTGTTATTCTAGTGACACTCACGAACAGACCCTCCCTTTCCGGACAGATTATCCTACAGTGTTATCCAATCAAGACTTGCATGTTTTCCTCGTGAGTGGCAGTGTCTGGTGAGCAGCGTGCCACCTGCGGGAGCAAGAAGGGTCACTAAGCGGGGCAATCACACTGGGATTACCCTGAGGTAACAAGAGAATTAGGATGAACTCACAGAAGCTTTTGCTTGCCCTGGAGTGAAAGGCTCCAACCCAGAGTGTGAGTTTAGTGGAGGCTGTTAGGAGCAAGGAATGAAAGAGATGGATACAACAGAGGAAAAGTAGATGGGAAAGGAGGTATAACAGATAAGGGAGAAGCACAAGAAAACATAAGAGCATAAGATGGTGTTATGAAAGGTTTTCTCATGGGGAGTAATAGTGTGGAATACAAAGCAGGCTTGTCAGAGAAGAGCCTCTTGGCCTGCCAGAATGTGTACCCTCCGCGAACGAGAGAATCTCATAGCAAATATTTGCAGTTTCCTGTCTACTGTCACTACGCAAGCCCTGTTACTTCAACTGCTCTCTTTAGAGAACCTGTAGTAGAGATGCTGTGGTGAAGGTATAAGGTTTTGAGCAAGATGGCATTGCATCACAGATGAGTTGTAAACTCACAATCAGTAGACCTCCTCAGTGCGATAAAGGAATTTGGTTATATTGCCCATTCAGTTCTGAAGGAATACGTTTGATGGGTGTTTGATGAACACAAGCCTAAATCAGCCTAATTATACAGGTTGTCCTTAAGGTTAACTAGTGAAGTAGTTGTTGTTCACACAACCTAGTGTCTGATCATCTTTGAACATGTTTAGTTTAGTCATCCCTTGTTGTTCCTTGTTTTAAGGGTATTTATCTAAATATTCTTGATTGCAGTTCACCGGAGGCCATTTCATCCTCTGGTCCAGAGAGATCTTGTAAACCCTGGTCGAAGTGATTTTTCTCATCAGAAGAATGATATATCTTTCTTTCGGAGACATGCCTAAGCCTGACATGATAAATGATCTAAAAGTGTGACTTTGGCTAGGACACTGGTATTCTCTCAGAAATGCTTTGTGTTCCCTTCAGCATAGCAACATTTCCAAATCAGAATACATGCTTTGCACCGTCATCTAATTCCAGTCGCAAGAATTTCCTCTTTCTACATGAACACATCAACATCTCAAAAGACCCTTTGTATTGGGATTGATTGGTGGAAACAATAACAATGGCTGAGCAAATGGAGACAGATTACACCAAGCGTTGTTGGTGCTCTGAGTGGCTGTCAGAACAGATGTAAAAAATGAAGGGCAGGATTCTTTCTGACCCCTACCGGAGCTCGTTCCTTCCCTCTCCCTCCTGCTGCCACCCTGCGAAGGAAATGGGAACAGGGAAGGAACGATTGTTGTTTTTAGGCCTCAGTGTACTTCCTTTAAACGATGGGAGTGCTTTGTAATGACATCCAGGTATGTTTGCTCTTCATTTTGCACGGCTCATCTGTGATCAGTGCTGGAGGACATGTGTGCCAGTGGAGATGTAGTAAGAGAGGGAGGAGTAGAGCAGGCAGATTTCCATCCCTCCTTCTGATGAAGACAGGGGGCCGCAGACACAGGCCTGCCATGGGATGTTTACATTCCACCAGCAAGGCCACGCAATTCCCTCATTCAAAGCAGAGCTGAGGTAGAGCGGCGGAATAAATGTGCAAGTAATCTGGGTATAACGGCATGTTTTCTCCAAGGGCTTGGGGCCAATGCAGCAGGTTCTCGCCATTTACTTCATACAAAGAATGAATTAGAAAATAATTGCAGAGTAGCCAGGCAGCAAAGTGCTCTTGAAACTTGATTTTACAATCAGTTTATTTCTGCCACACTTTATTATTATTATTTTTTTTTTGTGCCACATCAGTTGTTAGTCCGAGTATGCAAATATTTGTAAGCTAGAGGACTTGATAACATGCCAGTGGCACTACAAGATAGCCTCAGTGACATACCTGAAGACTGTCAGTTGATTTTTAATGCTTTTTGTTCTGGCTTTTTACCAGTGAACATTGCACTCTGGAATATCATGGCCCATGGTCATCCTTCAAATATGAATGAAACCTGGTTTGTAAACAGATATGTTTTTACGCTGTGAACTTACTGTACACTGTGCTTATTTTTGGACTGCAGAAAAAAACATCCCTCTGAAATCTTAGCTACACTGCAGTGTTCAGCTTTTTTTTTCTTCTTTGTCTTCTAAATGGTGAAGCTATGATCTTTACAGAGGTTATATTGAAGTTCCTTAACAAAAATCAACATAATGCATAATAAACTATTCATTAAATTTCTCAAGCTACATCTGCAAAAAAAAAAAATTGCCATCCGCTTGCTATTAGTGAGTCGCCTTTAGTTGGACCACTGCTTCACAATCTCACTGGTACAAAATCCCTATAAAGACAGCCATTGAAAGACAGAAGAACCTCACTTAAACTTGGACTCCCAACTTGGAAACTGATTGCAAATCAAATGCATCCATTGGCCATCCATCCATCCATTTATTTATTTATTTGTATTTATTTTTTATTGCAAATGTTTTTAAAGTTTGTAAAACTCTCTACATGTAAAACAAATGTTTGTTAGAGTTTTGTCACTAATAACTTCCAACACTTTCTAAACTGGAAGAGTTGTAACTCAAACATTATCTTCTAAGCATAAGGTAAATGGTTTCCTTGTACATCATTGACACCTCCATCAGTCATTGGAATGCATCTATGACTGGAAGTATGTGAGGAGAGATAAACTTAAAACGCAGCATTAAACATTAAGTATGTTCTAACTGGCTTTTGCATAAAAACATAAATACCTGACACTGGAAACACCCATTTGGTTGGGACACAATGAAAGACGAGCCCAGCTCCCTGCATACTTTGCAATCATGATAATCACAGCATAGCATCACAACCACCATGGTAACATTCTGTATGGACCAGTTGCTGCAAGAGTCTGATGCTGCCAGAGCCATGCCCTAACAGTCTAGCACAGATTCTGAGATACACAATCTACCAACTTGATAGGCCATCTTATATTACTAACGTGATTCCTGAAATTCCCAACCTTGCACCAAATCAATGACATGAACACAGCAAGCCCAACTCCATATATCTGTTCAGCCTGTCAGCAGCAGCTAGACTGTAGGAATGCTAAGGTTGTATGTTACTGTGTATTAGCAAATTAAGAGAGGGGGTGCTATTGCTGTGGAGTGCATTTCTGAGATTAGGATCCAGTTCAATCAAGGTTGCCTTTGTGTATTAGGGCTTTAGGTGGGAGTGGGATGGGGTGCTTTAATCTCCTCTGGTGCCGATTTGCATTGGAGCGTTGCCTCATGCTGCTCTCCATCACAAGGGGCTGTTGAGTTGTACATCCTGTTTCATCTCCTCTGGCTGGCTGCTCATTTGTCTGGGGAAACAAAGTGAGACTGAGTTTTTATCAAAAGTTCCATTGTGCAATGAATTGGGAAAAAAAGCAAGCCATTATTTAAAAGGAAACCATAGAATGATGCAAGGAATCTGGTAATATGACTATTTTAATTATATGAATCATTTGTCTATAAACACACACCTGCACAGGGCAGTACATTGCCCACATCATTATATCCTACTCTGTTTTCCTTCTCACTAATAAAGTTATTATATAAATGTTATATAAAGATATATTATGTAAACGTTACAAATAAATCATAGCTGTACAAAAGCTTTGCACATTCACTGGAACAGATGATTGCAGTTGAAGGACATTGTTAGACTTTACACCAAACAGAAGATCATGACCAATGTTTAATAAGTAATGATAATAATTTACAGTTCTTCTAGTTTTATATTGCATTAACACGTATCGACATTTCTGTATTCATTTTAATATTCTTTGTGATGATTTGTTATCAAGAAATTCAACGTCAAAGTTCATTTTATAATCTTGGTATGAAAATCAACTGGTGGGCGTAAAACAGCAATTTTACAGTGAAATCAAACATGGCTCCTGCAGTAATTCTGTAAATTGTGGGCAAGGATCCACCATTGGCTTTGAACATGGTTTGAGCAATAATTCCAATAGATAATAATTCATTTTAGTTAGTATGCTAAGTAAACATCCATTAGGGTGTTTTTCGTAGGTCACAAGCTAAAGCCAAACTTGTAGAAAGAGTGTTGGACTTCAACTAAAGTCTTTGAAGCATGTGGTGCATCACGGGAGGTCTGGGAGGAGAGAGAAAATGAGGATCAGCGCCAGTGGCTATGAGTAAGCAAGCATCCCCCCTGACAAGTGTATAAGAAAATAAACCAAGTAGCCAGACCCACATTCCCGATGTAGAGCATCTAAGCCCAGGAGCCCAATGATGAAGCTGTCTGATCCATGTAGTATCAATCTGATACTTTCTAATCCTATTGACCTTTCAAAACTATGTAGCATTTCATGACCTTTGTTTGTGTGAAAACCCTTTCTGTGTTATCCTCCAGGCATGGCTACTGTGTGATGAGTCCTTGTAAACTCTGACAGCTCTGAACACAACATGCTAATGCAACAAAATCAAGGATGGAATCAAATATTCATAATTGTGGGGGAGTGGGGGGGGGATTTTAAGAATCACTCACTGAAAACCTCTTACTAATTGGCATTTTTGAATAATAGTTGCAGCAGACGTCTAATTTTAAGCTGGTTTAAGTTGGTCAGTGGTGGTTTGGTCAATGTTCCCTCTAAATTGCACACGTATGAGGCCGCCCACTTCTTACGTCATGACCACACAGAAGAATAATTTGCCACGCACAGGACACACGTGAAAAAAAAGAAGAAAAAAAAACTGATTTGGGAAAGCTATTTCAATTAATTCTAGTCAATGCGAAATAATTGCAATGCACGGGCAAACCGCTATAGATTTTGTGTCACTATAGAGTTAAAACCGGTAAATGCAGTTTACAGGTTTCATAGAAATAGAATGATGTGCACCGAATGAGTCATAGAAATTGAATGGCTGCAGACGAAATGATAGCCAACGCAAACGCAATGACATAAAATAAAACGTCATGATGTTTTAAAGAAGAGTGGCTTGATTAAGTAGTGAAAATAGCGTATGATGGGCACAGAACGGTAACAGACATTTACAGTCACACACAGGTGTAGTAGTAACTCTAGTACTCTAAACTTTACTTAGATAACTATAGAAGAATTCACGTTCTCTTTTTTTTTTTGGGGGGGGGGGGTGTAGCTTACAGATCTCAGTTTAAATGCTTCAGTTTGTTTTTATATTATATTATATTATATTATATTATATTATATTATATTATATTATATTATATTATATTATATTATATTATTTTATAAACCTAATAAATAATTGACCTCAAAAGGGGCAAATATCTGCCTTATTTTTTTCATATTATATTATATTATATTATATTATATTATATTATATTATTACAAGGAATTTAACTTTTCTGATTTATATATATATATATATATATATATATATATAGATATATATATATATATATATATATATATATATATATATATATATATATATATATATATCAGAAAAGTTAAATTCCTTGCTAACAGCACTGAAAAAAAAAAAAAAAAAAAAAAGGTTTTCTCAGGTACCATAAAATGGATATAAAGAATGTTTTTGCTCAAGTAGCCGAAATGTCCACCCAATAGAGAAAAGTTTTGCTCAGCAAGAAAAAAAAAAAGGGAACATTGGGTGAAGTTTTGCCAGTTAAGTTAGTTAAGAATCCTCTTGGGACAGCAGCATACCAGCATCCCATTCTGGGCACTAGTATCCCAAACTCGACAACATTACTCTAGGTTTGCTGGGGTTTTCAGAAGGCAATGCCTGGCATGAAACCTTTGGTATTTTCACATAACAATATTATTTGTACTAGTAATAAGGCTATAGATATGTACTCTACTGTCATGTACAGTCTTTTCTCTGAGAGTTTGAGAACAAATCACACTCAATTACACAGACAGCTTCTGTTTGCACAGCCAATTTGCTGCTTTGTACTTTTGCTGGATGTTTTGGAAGGACAGCTGTTCCTCATCTAGCCAGGAGTTCTAGTTGTCCGCCTGGTCCTCTGTTGGCCGGTCTAGAATTCCCTTCACAAGCAACACTGCATATGTACTGCTCATAAACCTTTAGCACTTCCATGTGGGTGTAAAGTCCCTCTCCTCTCATCTCTACATGACGCCTCCACTAACCTCTGTGGCCAGTTTACATCTACATTATCAAGTGTCAGTTTGACTACTTTTTAAAACTCCAACCATATTTCCCTTCTATCATATTCCTAATGAATCCTTTAAATTTAAAACTCGATTCATCCCACATTCAGAAAGCAAACCTAAGATGTGATAGGGCCATAAAATAAGCACCGTCTAATTACATAATTGGAATTAGGAATTCTGAGCTATCGAAAGGTAGCAGATATGAACAATTGTTCCTGGGCTTTGTTGTGTTTACGTGCACCAGCGTTTACCTGCCCTATCGCCACCTGCTCACCGCTTCAATAGATAAGCAGGCAAGAAACAAGAAATGGATTTATTTGATGATCCATAAAAGCATGGTCTGGCAAAAGTGGGACTACAAGTGAGAGACAACTCCTTAATGAGAATCCTCAAAGGGAACAAGGCAGAGAGCAAAGCAATGACTCCCGTGCTAAAGACATTTGGAGAGGAGATATTTCACAGGCTTACACAACTGAGATTCCCCACAAAGAATTGTCTTCAGAGGCTTTCTCAAAAAAATAGAGCTATAAAATGGGCTTTTGAGAAGTTCAGGCTGAATTTAGGCATTTAACCTCCTTGCAATTATTCTTTTTTTGATATCTAACATGTGTTTGAGATTGATAATTATGTTTAGTCAATAGACACAATTAAGCTGGTTCAAAGAAATCCTAGTGTGTAGGGGGAGTTGTGCTGAATATAAAACGGTACGATTGTGTATAATACATTACATGTTAGTTAAAGCAAAGATAATATAATTACCCTTAATTTTAAAGTAGAAAAGAAAAATCTATAGAGTGATAATCAGGATGATGAAATCAGCAGACATTCAAGTTAGTTCACACAGTACAAGGTGACCTGAGATTTTTCAAAAGTGATTCGGAACTTATTCAAAAAGATATTCTACTCCCATTCTGTCATTTTAAAATGATAGATCACATTATAAAATTGTCCTGTTTGGATTTAAAGGCATGTTTTTGGTTGCTTAGCAGTCATCAAATAGACCTGTAGACACTAACTGCAGGGAAAGTTTTTTTTTTTTTTTTTAATATATATATATATATATATATATATATATATATATATATATATATATATACAATTTTTGTCATTGTTTATAAGCTTATAGGATATTACCTGAGAAGTTAGAAACTTGTTTTCTGTAAGCAGAAAATCTGCAGCCAAATTGATGACTGCATGTCATGTTTTCTGAACTGAATACATCCTAATTGGCATTTCTGTGTTTCTTTGAGTCGCCACTGTCGCCATCGTCCTCTTTTGAACGCGACAGACTTCTGCTTTCTATTCTACTCAACACTGTGAGGCTTTGACATCAGAGTAAGTGTAAAATTCATGGATTTGGTTTGCCTAGAGCATGTGGATTAAGCTACAGTGGTAGTTAGTCAGGTCAGGGGAAGAACGACAAATTGCATTTTCCGATCTCTGCGCATTGTGGGAGTCACAACGCCATAATGAAAGTCAAAGAGGAGCATTGATGTGTTCTCTGAGTTTTGTTTGTTTGCCTGTTTGTGCATTCTAAACCTACTTTTCCTTATGTTTCTTTCATTGTTGCAGCTGTTGTATGACGGCAGACATCTATAGGGCATTACTCGTGGTTGCGACATGAAGAAATAAATTTTCGTTTGATGTCAAAGCCCATAACAGCATGCCTTAGGGTGTAAAAAAAGATTCTGTAAGAAAACAACCACTCTTTCTTTTTTTTTTTCATGAAAAACACTTTAATGATTGAACTGATTTTAAGTAGAAAAATAAACAGACCTGCTATTTTCTCATCACAGGCAAACCAAAGCCAATTGTATTCGATACTTGATTTGATATTCACAGCCAATTCAATTTTTCTTTTCTTTTTTCTTTTCACTCAGTCAATCTCATAAAATCCAATGTGACAAAAACAAAAACAAACTTTCAAGAGAATCTCGTCCTCCTCACACCCGGTCACAAACTGCCTTCAAGTCATGTAGGAATGATCATGTTTAAGATGAGCGAACATGAGCACCAGTAAAAGGCCCTAAATACCAGTTGGAGTGGGAGTGTTGATTAAAAAATGGCTGAATCAGAGTTATGGATCATTTCAGCATTGTTGCATTGAAAACTGAGATGTGGGCAGTGGAATGGGGGAGGGAAATGGTCTTGAGACGTGAACTTGAGCACCACATTTGTTTTTGTGTGTTATATGCAAAAGAGTGCAAAAGATGAGACACAGAAACACAAAGGTCAAAGGGTGTCCTTCTAGAGCATGTTTATATAAAAAACAATAGAAAAGTGGCACAATGGAATACAAAAATGAAATCTGTATTTGTCTTAAATTTATGTTGCACAGCTCGACAGTCTGAGCATTTCACAACTAAGAGTAGATGTGTGTAAACAAAAAAAAACTTGGGCGGGGGAAATTTCTAAAGTCTAAAATGGTTTAAAACTGTCTAAAAAGTATTCATATTTTTATTACATTTTAAAATAGGGGGAATCATGATACACCCTCTCCACCTTATTTTTCAATGTGAAAGTAAGCTGCTTTCTGTGAATGTGCAATATTTCCGTTTCATTAGCTATATAGTTATATGGAAATAACGAGAAGGATATCAATATGCAGTAAACGATAAAACTGTATGTGCTACAAATCAGTGTGTTTGTAATTAAAACAATACATTCAAATAATATGTAAAAAAAAAATTAAAATAAATGCCAGTTCGCAGTTTCAAGCAGCATAACGAATTTACAAATGGCCATGGCCGTTTTAATGTGAAAAATAAGGGGATTTGACAAGAACGTCTTATTGTATCCTTTAGTAAAGGCAATTGTGCCTCAAGAGATGCTGAATTTTTGACCTTAGAAAAAAAAAAAAGTAAGTGTTATAATTGAATTTGACCATCTGTTATGTTTCCCACAGGTGCCAGGATTCAGTATGAAAGGATAGGAAATGATGTCACTATGCAGTGTGGCTCGCTGGACAACGACGCCTCGGTAACCTGGAAAGTGAATGGTACGGACGTGAAGGCCCGTCGGCGGGAAGAAGGACCACGGCTCATCCTGATGGAAGTGAACATGAGTAGCAACGGCCTGTACAGCTGCTTCCAGAACCCCGACGGCCAGCGCCGTGACCAGATCAATCTCCGCGTCGGACGTAAGTAGCGTCTGTTTATCCCGCTTTCCTCTTCCTCATTCACTACATCCTTCCCAGAAAGAAGAACCCTGCAGTGTTTACCCCAACACTTCTTTTTCTAAACAAGCACTGCGCTCGTTTCCGCCACTTGCTAGAGGCCAGTAACCTCTTGTTTGGATGTCTTCTCTGTGTATTTGAAGAGTCTAATTATTAATAACAAACGTCATTGTTTGACCCTGACCACTTCTTGGTTCTCCTCCGGCCCCTGATCCCAAACCTTGTCTTCTCCAGCAAACAGCTGCTTCTGTCTGTGTGGGAGTCACTGGGGTGCAAGTTTTATGTCTTATCTTTGTGTCAACTGGATTAATTTGTCATACTAGATCTTTTTTATGAGGACACACAACACGATGGGAGAGAAGAGAGTAGATGTCCAGATGTGCGCAATACAGCAGGCTCATTTGGTAGGACTTCTGAGTGGCCTGGCCAAAAAAATATTTGGATATTCAATCCCTCTAAAAAAAAAAAAAAAAAAAGCACTGAGCATTCAGAAGTCGATTGTAAATCAGACAGCAGTTGAGTACTAAAATGAAACTTTATTACTGGTACTGTAGAAAGTTTGGTATCATTTTCAGGGCTCAAAAATAAGAGTTTCCTGCCAGTTTATCAGTTACATCCCTTTTTGGACCTGTGTTACATTGACACTTAAAATCTTACATTTGTTGATCTTGTACATCCAATTTTATGTTTTGAAAATGTAAATGTTTGGTTTAATTTTTGCCATACATATGAAGGTATTTTTTTTTACTTTATTTTTTTAGTTTGAAACTTTTTTTCTTCTTTTTTCTTTTTGTATTTTTTCTTTTTCTTTGATGACGAAAAGAATGTAAAGAAAAATTAAAAAATGAAAGACAGTAAATCTTGTATTTTTGTGAAAACATGATTTTATTATTATGAAATGTGCTTAAATATGAGAACGTTTAAAAATAAATTATGTATAATAAATGTATAATATAAATTATTATTTTTTTTTTATTATTATTATTATATTACATATAAATTCTATATTTAAATCTAAATGAGCACTTCTAACAATAAAACATGTTTTGTGTTGAGGCAAGTGAAAATATTGACAGGACAATATATATATTGAATATATATATATTGTACATCCTCGGCTCCTGAAAACGACTGAACAAAATCTAGAACGAGATCACGTGATTAATAAAAATGATCTAATTGCTCTTAATTAATTTCATTTTACATGCTTTAATAATGAAACATTTCAAAGAGCATGAATTACAGATTTTCTTGGAAAAACTACAGCAAATTTCTACTTTGTTTCTTTTATTCTATCTCTGCAAACCATAGGTAAAATGGAGAGCAAATTAAGACTTTAGTTAAAGGGATAGTTTACTTAGCCAATGTCGTTCCTAGCCTGAATCACTTTCATACAGGTTGGGAAAGATGCGATGGTGAGTAAATCATGACAGAATTAAAATCCCTTTAAGACATTAATCCTACACGTGTCTCCGATGTTTACTTCTGGAATTAACATCTGTTCCAGGTGATCTAAACACAAGTGATCAGCCGAGACAGATTGCCATTTACACCTGGTATGGTAACATCCTAAATGCATCTCCTGTGACCCTTTTGTGATCGGATTTCCTAACCACGTACTTCACCTACCACATCAGTGTGTCACTGCATGTTGATGGAGCTCAAAAAAGTGGAAAAAGTCCTCACAGTTTAGCAGATGGGCCCGTCTTAAAATTCTTTGACCGAGCGAAGGTGTGAACAGTATTTCACTGTGTGACATTTAGCTGCACAAAACAATTTGTGAGCTGGTTGGCTAGTGCTCGTGTGGCCGCAGTTTCTCTCTCACAGCGGCTGGGTCACGGGCAAGCCGGCTCAGCTAACAAGATAAGTTCTGCAGCTAAGTGCCTGAATGAGAACGGCATGCTCCCAAGCCCACAGACAGGGAGAGGCCCCTCCGCAAGTACGTCAAACACTCTGCCTATCTGGGACAGGAACGCTTGCCAGGAATTAGAGGGGAAGAATCGAGTCTGGCCATTTACAAGGATTCCTGTAGTTCCTCTAAACAGTGTTTAGTGGTCTGTCATAACCAAAACAGCTTGTAGTCAACTTTCACAGAGAAACCATAAGAAACAAGTTATGGTTTCCTTGATAATTATGATGGTTTTGTTTGTGCCCACGGATGATTCAAGATAGCTGGGTCCAGTTGCACCTAACTTTTTTGTTTGTTTCTTTCTAGTCTTTCTTCAGCATCGTACCAGGTAGCTTCACCCCCAGTGAAATCCTATACATATCAAATATGTTCTTATTGTCCATGATTCTGTAGCGCTGTGCAGCATTTCTAGTTTTAGTGTGATCTTGTAGCTGGAAAGAGGAAATTTTAAGAAATTCTACGAAGAGAGAAGAGGAATGGAATCAGTAAACTGAACTCAAACCTATATTACACACATAAGCACCATTGCTGAACTTCTCAAGCATATTTACATTAATTGTAGCACCACAACTCCAAATAGTCAGGACTGAATCAAGTTTCCGAAAGGCCCTTGGCCTCATCTTTGTGTGCATCATACCTGCAAATAGCAAAACCCCCTTGTTTATGTAAATGTCACGGTGAAATTTAAGTAGTGACAAATCTTTTCGTCTGTATTATAACACAGGTTTGAATGTAACAGATTGTCTCAAAAAAAAAAGGAAAAAAAAAGAGTGGGTTCTATCCATCAGCTGTTGATTTGATTTTGAGATGTGGGCATTGTGCCGAAAAATTAACATGAGTTTGCAGTCGATTGGGGCAGGGTTGAAGAAAACTAAATGATTGGAAAAGTCCCATATATGTCCGGTATATTTTGCTTAAACATGAAACTATTTAAGCAATTTGGCTAAAATAAAATATTTGTGACACAAATTAGATGATGACCAACAAAACATTATTTTGGGGGCTCCAGTGATCAGCTTTGTCTGAAGGTATTACTTTATTTGTTTATTAATTAGTTATTATTACCATTGCATTATTTCTTTTTCTCTGTTTAACGACCTCACTCGTACGATTTCGTACGATTTGGCTAGACCCCACTGACGGGTAGGTTTAGGGGCGGGGTTTGGTGTAGGTCATTCGTACAAATTCATACGAATGTGCAACTCGTAAAATACGTACGATTTGGCTAAAATCGTATGAATTTGTACGAGTGTGGTCGTACGAATTCGTACGAATTAGCCACCTCGTAAAATATGTACGAATTGCCGTGAGATCGGGCTGGAAGGACCCATGTTTTAAGTTTGCTTTATATGCACCAAGGGACTTTGGTGTTCATTTGTTTGTCTTGGGACCCTTTCTCAGTACAAGACCTTGGGACAAATAACCCATTCTGCATTCCCGCCCTGCAAACAGTTGCAGTAAGTTTAGTAAAACTGAAAAATCTTAAGGAACTCAACCTTTAACAAGATCCACAACTAAGCTGCTTAAATATGACTAGATTTTCTTGAAGTTATATTGCATAGTGTATTAGATTCTAACTTTTGTAATCTCTGGGGACATGCAACCCCTTGATTTTGGGATAAATAATGACCTCATCTATCATATTTTCATAACGCTGTCTTGAAACCCTCAGTAAGATTAATATGGTCCTCATTACCATTATTGGTTGGCAGGAAATATGATGCATAAGCATAGAGAAGTTTACTATTAGATGCTTAACTCTTAAATTCTTAAATGTTGGTCTTTCATTTAATCTTTCTGAAAGTTACCCATCCCAAATCTCTCATGTGCACCAAATGTGTCAGTGGATTGAAATTGCTGACAGGTCAAATCCTGTTTGCCATTGCACAAAAATAATGACTACCTGGCAAGGAGTTATCTTTTAAAAGATGAAGAAACAGGCAGTATTGGCCTTCAGTGCTATGCCAAGATAACAACTAAACCATAAAATTTTACAGAAAGGAATGCTAGGCTAAAAAAAACAAGCACCATCCTTTTCTCTGCTATGGCTTTTGTGTTGCGTGTGGTCTGTCTCCATTTAGCTGTGAGAAACAAGAGAAAGCCATTAAAGTGGCATGTTTTGTCTGCCCTGGGATAGAGCTGCTTTCCTGAAGGTTCAGGCAGGACCACAAAGTATGCGAGGAGAAGCGAGTTGTGCCGTTGTCAGAGATAGCAAGCTCATGTTGGGCTGCTTTGCGATGGTTGTCAGGGAAAAAAGCTGGAGAGAAGACATATGTCGAGGTCATCACCGCTTTACTTGAGTGCACATGATGCCGTAACAATGAAACTTTTATACCTTACTGCAAGCGGAGGCAAACTAAAGCTTTAAACTACTTGCCACAGAGACAGTGTACTGTTAAACCAGGGAAAGATACCATTTTAACTTTATTCCACTTTTGATGATACCTTGTGTTAAATTCTCACCCTCCATACAATGAAAGAATATATCAAGGCCTGTTTGCATCAAGGACAATAACTGAAACTATAACTATAAATATCACAGCTATAATGGTAATGTCACACAATTAAATTGTACACAAACAGAACTTTTAGAAAGATGTTTTCCAGGTGAAGAAGGGTTAAAAACAAGGACAACCAATCAGAATCCACAAGACTTTAAAGAACTTCAGCATTTAAAGTTGTAGACAGAATGCCATTGTCCTTTGATATGGCGTTAATATAGTTATCACTATAGTTAACTTTAAAAACAGTGTAACTCATACACTATATTCTAAGACATACAATATAATTGCATGAGAAATTAACAAAAATGCAGTTTAAACATCCTGATAATCATATGTTGAAATGATTCTGTCACAATTAATGCATTTCAGCAAAGTGAAATTTAAATGCCTGGCTCACCTAAAGTAGTTCCACATGCAGTTTACATTTTTCACATGCTTGCATATTTGTGCTCAACTAAAATTTTGACTATTAGGCCGATTCTGTGTCATTAGCATGAAACATGGCCAAGGGATGGTGAAAAGAAAATTACTTTCAACTATACGCCCTATTAAAACGTCTGAATTTCCATGGGCTGGCCACTTCTGATCATTGCTTTGGTCAAAACATTTTTTTGGTTAGTTTATATGAAAGATGGCCCCAGTTCTTGTTTGTGTTTTGTTAAGGCTGAGCTCCTTTCCATTGCCAGCTTTATTGTCTGTGATTGATATTTTGTTTACCATTGGGATCCTCTGGGATTGTGGAGAACTGGTCGGCCAAATGTAGAATACAGTAATTACATCAGAGCTGCAGAGAAAAGCTCTGTGCGACGAACCTAGACAAGACTCACCAGCATGAGAGGCAACGATTTCTCAAGTATATTTTTACAGAAAACAGGTATAACATTTTGACATGAATTTCATTGCTACGGTCCTATAACAACATATGACTAAATCATTTAAGTTTCTGGATAAATGGAGAACATTTCATTATCAGATTTGCAGCTGACATTGTCCATGCTGATCAGTTATACTACGCAGGAGTGAGGGGGAAAGGAAAGAGAATTATAGAGACGTGACATGCTGAAGTTCTCTCCAGCAGATTTATGCTGTTTAGCAGCTTGTCTCATCCTTTGGGAGGAAGGATAGCTGTAATTTACAAGCTTTCTCCAGGATTTTCTCTCTAATCAAATTTCCCCCATTCTTTCCATACTGTCTGTGTGTTCTCGAAGAGAAAAACAGATGCAGAAAAAAAGAGAAAGATAACATATTGGTAAATACTTACCCATTCAAGACCATTGGTCATTTCTAGCAAAGCTTGTCCACGTTATTCAGCTTGAATATGGTTACTGTCAAACATATTTTCAAACCTAAGATGGATGTGGGTCTGAAAAGCAAGAAAATCAATAAGTAATTTACATTTTTTTGTGGTTCATTTCCTCAGGCATAACCTTGTTCTCTAGTAACATAATAGCGTTGTTATTTATAGCTGAAGTAGACAATGTCAATACATACCAAACATGGCCATGGCATCTGGAGATTCCTCTATACCTTGAAATTCAGAATCTACTGTATGTTTTTAATCAGAGTTTTGATTGAAGTAGGGAATTGCGGCAGATAGTCTAAAGAAATTCATAGAATAATGCATTGTAGAAGACATAGCTGATGTAAAATGTGAGAAAAAGAATTTGACAACCATCTGCAAACCCTCCACCAAAACATCTGCATCCACTCAACCCATCAGAACATGTTCAGGACTGGCTTGAAAACAGTAGCTGAGCTTTAAACATTACATAATGCACCCCGTCTGCCACCAAGATGAACCATGTCGGATTAGCTACTGTGTAGGGTCTGCGTAATCTTAACAGAGTAACAATGGCAGCCCATGGACTTATACCCTCTTTCTCTCCAAACAAACAACAAGAACTCGGCCTCTCAGAACCCACGCAGAAGTACTCCGGCTAGATAAAATAAATCAAACATAACAAAACACAAGAGCGGCTTCTTTCGGATGAGGCTGTTTTATTGTGGAATAACACATCACTATTGATCTTGGCTCAATTGGAATACTAAGTGGTGGGTGCGTGTGTCCTCCACGGTGTGTGTCCCTCATTGAGTTAGCTCATCACGCTGAAAACCTGGTGAAGCTGTTTATCTGTGAAGGCTTAACTTCAAAACACAGCCCACACGCATACATGCAAGCACACTCAGGTTGGGATTATGTATGTGCGTGTGTGTGTGTGTGTGTGTGTGTGTGTGTGTGTGTGTGTGTGTGTGTGTGTGTTTATATGTAGAGGAAGGTTCATATACTGAACATCCGGGAAATCCAAATAAACAGGCTGCAGCTCATACATGTCGGTGAAAATCAAAGCTGACAAAGTTATTATTATTGTTACTATTTCATATATACACATAGCTGCCATCAGAAGACCACATACCAGCAAGATAAAAGTATATGAAACTTTAATTTATTTAGCATAACCTCATTAATACCTAAACTTACCAACCCATCAGATCTACCTAACCTAATTTAATTTATATTAACCAACCTTTCTATTCTACCTATTGACCCTACCTAAACTACCTGCAATGCATACCCGTGCACCCAAACATAACCTAAACTAGAGATTACCTACCTAACTAACTCACCTTACCCACAGGTCTATCTAGCTGATCCCACTTACCCTTCCTCTCGACAGACCTACCATACACACATTTTCCTACCTAAACTAGCATAACCTAACTTACCTAACTCACCTATTTATCTACATTAACTAATTAACCACTCTTTTGCTAACTAAATCACCTACCTGCTCTACCCCATTCTAATTCCTTCCTAACCTGTCCACACACTGACCATACATAGCATAACTTAATCTAATCACCACAAGCATCCACCCACCTAACCTACTTGTCATCACAACTATCCTACACACACTTATATATCTAACCTAACATACATATCTACTTACCACCCACTAAAACACCTACACATTCTACCCCCTTCCAATTTCTACATACCCACCTACTGACCCTATTAACCTAACCGAATCAAATCCCCCACCTACCACAGTGCATTACCCTACACACACACTTAACCTAACCTAGCCCACCCTACAGCCACAAACCTATTTGCTTAGGTTTGACCCCTCTACATAATCAACCTAACCTACCTAACACCCAACCCAATACTTCTCCCTTAAAAATTCAGAATCACAAAAAGGATAACATTATTTGTTTCCCGTTTGAGAAAGGCTGTTGTGCAATTGCTTGGAAATGCAGCTTATTCAGCTGTGATGAAAGTGCACAGGATAACCTTTCTCACACCCAGCAGAACTTTAAGCCAAAGAACTCTAAAACCCTTTCATTTTTCAACCAACTCTACCTCTAAGATCATATGCTCTTTGAGACTGCCTCTCGTCAACATTTTTGCTCTGATTAATTAAGAATTTCAGAAAGAGCCTGAACACACACCACCTGCTTGCATCTAAATTGACAACAGAATGCGGCCTCAACAGAGGAACCATCTCACTCTGAGCAAGATACAAGTGCCAGCACTCATTTCCTGTTCCCTGCAGTATGGCACATGCCTTGGGTGTGCCCTCTCCTCAAATCAGGAATTAAACAGCTGTAAAGCGTGTGAGGAGTAAGTTTGATAATAATTTATGGAAGGTATAACTACTCCCACGCTGTGAAACACTCTTGAAATTATTGTGAAGTTCAACGAGATAAAAGCAAGCTGTGTGAAATGCTTGTTCTTTTTCAACTGAATTATTTAAAGACCCTCAGCGAGTCAATAAACAATAAGTATTTATTTGCTTCCTATTATGATTTGGACAGTTTGGTGTGGCTGCTCTAAGTTTGCCATTGGACAGAAACACAAATACTTTTGGTGTCTTTAGCCATATACTAGCATATACATATTCTAGATGACATTAAAGCTAACAGACAACAGCTAAAGGTTCAGAGGTTTTCTGTTTGCAGAAAAGTACCATAATGGTTTTCCCTTTCACTGAATATGGAGAACAGCTGGATTGAATTATGAATAATTCAATTACTAGATCTTCACACCCAAAAAATCACAGGTGTGGCAGCTAAGGCTCTTGGCGTGATTGCGTTTCCAAAAGGAAAAATGATTTCAGAGCATTTCCACTGGGAATCGCTCTCGTCTTGCCTCACTGCCTCATCAGAAATGGAATAATGGAACGCAGTGTCACACTCTGGCGACTCGCTATACAACACCTCATTCACACACAAAAGATTAATCATGCACTGGATACTGACCTGTTCAACAAATATATTCTCTACAAACCCTAAGTCTGGATTTAAATCATTTCCAAGGGCCATCGTCGAAACGATAACCTAGTAATCATTACACTTCATTTAGAGATGAAAAATAAACAGTGTTCATCATGAATAGGATCTTAGCCAAGTGTATAAATAATGTGGGAATAATGCTGTATATCTCCACTCCTCCTAGAGGTGCTTCACCCCCGTTGTAATGAGGGCAGTGCTGAACTCATACTGTGAATTATTAAAACCCTAAGCAATTACAAAAATTACACTACATGCCATAGAATGTCTATTAACATAAGCTGTATTGGCACTGGCTTGCTCTGATTATGTTTGAATTGTGCAGAGTTTGGGTTTTTCTGCTCTTAAAGAGGCTCGCCAGTTAACTTTTGATTTCTTAGCATGAATTATTCTTGTTTACTGAATTGTGGCCTTATGAACTCATAAGTAGTACTGCGTTTTGAACACTCTCTGTTCTTGTTAATCAGGTCATTTGAGGAGCACACATTCATTTGAAGTTCCACTTTGGTTAAAGATGGTTCTAGGTTTTGGAACCTGGAACCATTGTATATGGATTGGAATATGCATTGGAATGCCATTGTATATACTGTATGCATCTAAGTGCAGGAAAAGCTTAACTTGATGTTTAAAGTTTGTCCTATGTCAAGACTTCCATGCCTAGCAGCTAGATTTGCACATTCTGTGGTTTGGCCTCACAGGTCTGGGTTACTTTGCTGGAGTTAGATTTCCAGTGCAATTCTTGGTAGTGGGTTGCAAAATGAGGAAAGAATGTGTCTCTAATTTGTGTACAGTAACGGCATGAGGTTAGAGTTCCCGCTCTTCTGAGAAACAGCCGTACACAAGCTCACTTTATATGGTTACGGAAAGCTTTAACGCAAGATTGGCGCAAGATTCTGACGAGTTGCTTCAACTCGATGCACAAAATGAGGGCTCAGAATTGGCCGAGTTCTTAAAACGCAGAGTTCAAAGTACTGACACCCTCTTCAACTTTTGAGAGAATTACCCCAACATCCCACTCTGTACTTAAATGTCTTCAGCTTGTTATTGTTCATGCTAAACACCAGCATGCATCTCAGAACAAGCAGTAATAAGCAGTTAGACGTTTCCTGCGTCTGTCTGGCTCCATATGATCCAACCTCATAAACCAGCATGGGAGTCAAATCAGGTCTGGATGGAAGATGATAAATGATAATAAGCAGCACATGACTGAGCCAACATGTAAGTGATCTATCTGAAAGCACGCCGTATCCACAGAGCGTGTGCTCAAATCCACCACCATACTTTCTTTCAGAAAAGAGAAGCTGAACTATTGTAAATGTTACAAGGCACTCCATTAGGCTATACAATTTTCACAATAATAATCATTTAAAAGGAGGGCTGTCAATTTTTTCTTTTGTTTTTATTCAAATTAACGGCTTATCAATTAGCAGACAATTGAAAAAAAAATATTGCATTAGTGTGGCAGACAAAAACAAGGCAATAGACATTACAAAATAACTTTAAAAGTCTATATATTGTTATTTCTTTATTTAACATAAGCCTATTACTGACCTGCAGTCCACAGCCATCATTTTGCTGCATTCAAATAGGTCAGTATTGAAAAACATGTCTTGAGACCCTTGTGTTCTCATTCTGGAATCAACACACAATTTATTATTTTATTTTATTTCACTTTATTTCTTTAATTGAATTTAATTTTAAATGTATTTAATTTTATTTATTGTTTTATTTTTTATTTTTTAATTATTATTATTATTTTGGGGGTTGGTACATCCCCAGCTCCCCTAAACATTTACATAAACCTCCAATATATTTATTTACTTTTCTCTCTCTCTCGCTCTCTCTCTCTCTCTCTCTAATAATATAAGTTAAGTTTTAGTATTTTGCTAGGTATCTCTTCTGTCTCATTTAATATAAAAGAGCTTTGGAAAACTAACATTGCACAGTTTTATATTCTGTCATATGCGTCTCGTCGTATTGATTTTATAACTCCAGCACAAGCACACTTTGCTCCGTGATATTCACAAGTGACTCAGTAGGAGATTTGATTAATTGCCGTCAATAAATCCATCAATGCGTTGCAGTGTGGTAAATTTCAGTGTGCAAGTAAAGCACACACAGGGGAGTGACGGATCAGTGTTATTTGTAACTGCGAGTGCTGTGTGTGTGTGTGTGTGTGTGTGTGTGTGTGTGCACTTTTAATTACTCTAAATTTTGGTTGTATTTTCATACAGCTAACTGTAAATTAGATCCACGAGATACAAATTGACTCAGTCTAAACAAACAGGACTGGAAGGTTTGATTGGCAGCCGAGAACATAATTATGTGAAGGAGAAAAAACGAAGAGCAG
Source organism: Cyprinus carpio (assembly GCF_018340385.1). Taxonomy (NCBI): domain Eukaryota; kingdom Metazoa; phylum Chordata; class Actinopteri; order Cypriniformes; family Cyprinidae; genus Cyprinus; species Cyprinus carpio. The sequence goes on along the minus strand of NC_056581.1, from coordinate 1,472,462 downwards.
TCGGCTGTCCTCTGCACACGAGCAATTCAATTAGTGGCCTTGTAGCCAGAAGACAGTCCTAGAGTGTGAAGCAGTGAATGAATATTCATTATGTGAAAGTTCATTACGAATGCAATTATGAGGCAAGGACCTTGAAATGGAGTCTTTGTTTACCAAAGTTATCAAACATACTGTACTGGATTAAAAAAAAAAAAATCCTGTTAGTTTAAGTGGAAACAAGTTTACTTTATACTGCATAAAAATCCAGAAAAGGAGCATCTGATTTGAATGCAGAACTTAACATGCCACACATTTTGATATTGACGGACAGAGTAATTGGTGAGAATGACCAGTCAATGCAGTGTTGTCGGCACTTGGTGACAATTTAGAAAGTCAGTCAAATCGACTGGAACTTCACTAAGATTTTATCGCAAATTGCTTTGACTGCCCTGTGTTTGATCCCAATTTAATTCTGTGATTTCATGGGGTTGTGAATTAACTACATTCTTAAATAAAGATTGAGTTCATTTTAAAGTTTACAGGCTAAAAAGAGGGTTTGCCAAGTAAATGGCAAGTTTAGAAATAAAAGATTGAATGAGTTTCTCAGACTGTAAAGGTTTAATTGCTAGTCACTGAATATGAAAGTTTTAATGTTGCTCAAATTGCCTGTTTACTTGCAGTCCTGTGTTGTATTGAGAGCTAAGAATAAAGCAAAACTTGACAAATGACAATTTTCTTATCATTTACTCACCCTCCTACTTTAAAGTTGATGCCTTTTTATCATTTTTAAAGCACTATCCACTTTTGTTGTGTGAAGAAAGCGTGAACATTTTGCTTAAACTCACATTTTCTGTTTTACAGAAGAAAATACATTTTTTAGAGAGTTTGGTGCATCACAAGGATGAGTATTTTTTATTTATTTTTTATCTATTTTCAGGAAGAAATTGTATATATTATTTCTCTGTTTTCCTATGACATACTGTACATACGGTTACAAAGTAGAAAGCCAGAAATGCATCTGGTTGGATGCAGTTTCCATTGATGCTTGGCACTTTTAGGATACATCGAGGAGAGGTGTCTAGTTGCATTTTACGACTGAATGACTTTTGATGTGTAAATCAGTTCTCTGGGAAGCACTGACATACTAATTCTGTCTAATTCAAAAACACATGGCCATTAAATAAGCAAATATTTCTCAGTTGAACCTAATTACAAATCCTATTGCTCAGACTCATGTTTATTCAGATGTAACCTCTCACTATTTGGTATATTCTGTTTCTCATTTGGGTTTGGCAGTGATCTAGCAGAGGAGTGATGATTATGTGGTCAGATTGTTTTCTCAATAGATCCTTGATGGTGCTTTAATGGGGAAATTGTTCGGCGTGCTCATAATGTCTGTGATTAGGGAAATGGCAATAGACCCTTGACAATGGAGGAGTGAGGAAGTCGTTCTAGTATTGATCATGTTGATGACATCATCATGCAAAACACATAGCACACACACATGCAAGCATTCATCGGTTACTGACCTTGGTACTTGCTATTTAGAAAATGCTGTTCGTCTGGAGTGACAGTATCATCTATTATGGAATGGTTCTCGGGGTTAAGTGGTTGCTCGATGGTAATAAAACAGAATTGCGATCTCAATAAATCTTCACCACTGAATAACGTAATACGTAATTGTCGATAAACCTGAAACTGTTGGCTTAGTAGCACCGATCTTAAACTATTAGCTTACAGCCTTACCCCTTGACCTTTGGATGGTAGCAAAAACAACTCTCCTTTTTCCCTTCCCATTTCTTTGTTCCATTAAATATATCAGAATGTATATATATATATATATATATATATATATATATATATATATATATATATATATATATATATGTGTGTGTAAAATATAAATATAATGAGAATTATTTAATTTCAAGCTTTAAAATTAACTTAATTAATATATCAATCCCTGAAAACATCTTTAATAATATATATAAATTTTGTTGTAATACAAGACCAATTTCTTTTTATTTTTGACAGTCTATGTTTATTCAGGTCTATTTTATACATTTTTGCTGCTCTTGCAATTTTATTTGGTTTTAAATAAGTCAAAAGTACCGATTAAGGCTTTTGGTAGTCTAACTTTATTATACACACTTAGTTACTTTTTGTGTACATGTATATATCTTCAAAGTCTTTACTGCGGTCTTTATTTGATGCACACACATGTGGTAAGCATACAATGTATGTTATCAGACATTCGCATGCATGATGAATATTTCATGAGAAGCGTTTTTCCGTTTTCAAGATCTTATGTTACCCCACTCACAGCAATAACCCAGAATACAGAAACAGACTGTTTTTGAGATGAACAACAGTATCGAAACATCTGCATGAAAGATGACTCATAAACTCCCAACAGGTCATGCTGTATTTTATCAACGATCAATTTACGACTTTAATTTAAGCTTTGATTTAAAACCGGGATGACTTAATTAGTATAATGACAAGGGACCAAGATTATCTTAGCAAATGAACTGGCAAGCCAAAGTATTTGTTGTTTTGAATACAGTTAGGTCACATGAGGACACAAGCCTTTTCAATTAAACAAGTCTATGTAAAACCAAGCCTTGACTTTTCTGTGCTTTGCATGAAAAATCAGCCAACAGTGGCTAAAGTGTTCTTAGAAAACATGAAAATGAATGGTTCACCAGACGATTTCATATATATATAATTAAATATATAAATTATATATATATATATATATATATATATATATATATATATATATATATATATATATATATATATATATATATATATATATATATATATATATATATATATATATATATAATTTTAATTTATTTTATATTTTATATCCATACCATACTGGTTTGGAATGAGTAAATAATATTCAGAATATTATTTTTTTTGGTGAACGATTCTTCTTACTTGAATCATTTCATGCAGATCTCTGAAGTTCCAAGTCTTACGCTTCTCCAAAACATTTGTGGTCCTTGTAGCCAACTATGTGGCAAAACCTGTCGTTTCAGACTCATTGCTTGGACAAATCATGGTGATTCCTGGCTGTAGCACACATTCATGTCCTTTGATTATGCTGCACAAAGGCATGGTGATGTGTGCTGAAAGGCTTCAGTCAGTGACTGTCTTTTAGTGTCAGAAGAAAAGAAGAGCAACCAGAGGAGCCACAGCACGGAACAGCAGCGAGTGAATAAATCCGGCTTTGCGGGACAGCATTCCTGACTTCATCCCAACAGATCAGTACGCTCCATGGAGAGGTTCTCCAGCATGTTGGTGATCATCTCCCTCTGGTCCCGTACCTCATTTTCTTTCTGTTTGCTGCTCTTTGAATATATGGTGCCATTGATGTGGCTCTTTCTGCCTCCACATTGTATCTTTCTGTATATTCCAACTGTGAAGCCTTCAAAAAACTTTTGTTTCTTTTAGATGAGTGTTTTGTCTTTCAGTTGCCCTTTTTCTCTACCAACTCCAAAAAAATTACATATACATGCAATTCATTGCAGTTTTTAGCTGAAAGGACCACTAGTGACAGTAAAACACCAAACAAGTTTATCCTTTTTCACACAAATTAAGTATTATGATTATGGGGGCAGATTATCAATTAATTAAGACTTATTTTCATGCGGTTCCTTGCACAATAAAGGAACCGCTAAACACATGATTTACAAACTAATACATTATGATGTCTGCATCACATATACAGCCTCTATGTATGGCTTTTCTGATGTAGTAAACTTGCTTGGTAGCGCACCTTGTACTTACGACACAAAGCACTCTGGTACGAGTCCTGTGAAACAGAAGTCACAATAAAAGAGCTCAAAGAATTGTGGAAGCAAGCTAAAAAAACGTGATTGCTTCAGCAAATGTGTTTTCTTTTTCACATTTGCTTTTGTTAACAGTATCATTTATGTTTAGGGTCAGGTTTAGTGTAGGTTGTACAGTACATTATTTTCGAATTAGACATTTTAAACTAAAGGAATGTGGGACTGATTTTCACACTTGAGACTCTAGCGGGAGTTTTTGAAAGCAAAAAAGACTTCCAATTTTTAGGTGGAATTGTGGTTTGTGTAGCTTTGCACGCAATAATTAGCATTGTCACATTCCATTCCTATCCACAGCGTGCCGTCTTTTGATTCTTTTATTCACTCTCCCTCCATTCCCTCGCCGAAATTAGAATAGTAACTGAAAAGTTGCTTTTATGTGTGTGGAGAAGTAACAGAAGGAATTTGGTGAGGTGATCCCCTTTGTGCCTTGTTCATTTAAGTGATGTCCGGCTACATTTAGCGCTGTCAGACAGACTTTTTTCCTTCTATTCTCTGCCTATAAGCATGTTAGCGCATAACACTACGACAAGCTGGCATTTTCATATCTGTATTTGTTTTGTTTTTTTTTTGTCCTTGACTTCTTTTTTAACATATTCTCTGGGGTTTTCAATTGAGAGCTGTCTGCATTAATTAAAAACTGTCAGTAATAACTTAAGTTCCCTTTCAGTCGGTCAATCTCGATGTCACGTCGGTGACCGCCGAATTGGGATATTGCAATTCATCGGTCACCGATGTGATGTCTCCGTTCCCTTCTTCAGGGACATGTTTCAGTGTGCCAAGTTATTATTGGAAATAATTGGAACTTTTAACCATTAGCCTACCACAATGCACAATGTAAACAGAAATAAACACCGTCAAAGGTGAACAACTAGAAGTTCCGAAGTCCTAAATCTATGAGTATTTAAATATTTTAGAAGTTCACAGCTCAAATAATTCAAAATGTTTTAAATGAGGTCAGTTGCTTCAGTGGTCAGTGCTAATTGACTTTATGTCACAAGTGCTGTTGATAGAGCCTAACTTGTATTGAACCCTGAACATTCATTTAAAATAGTACTGAATGGGTATCCAGTTGATGCACTAGTCATGGCTATGTCCTTAATCAGTTTCGTGTAGATGTAAATACTAGTTATTATAAGCTTACCTTATTGCATCTGTCCAAAATATTTGGAATTGTATCGTATAGATAATCAATGCCTTCTAATTAGCTGATTAGCTGCTGCATTAATAAAACACAATCTGACCCAATACCAATGATCTTTTACCATCTTATGTGTAATTTAATGTAGTTACGTTGTTCCAGTAAGACGTCATGAAGAAAAAAAAAAGTTTTGAATTAAGTACGATTTCTGATGAACCGCTTATCGCTTATTTCCCATCTGTTAGCATTGAGTTTCTTGTATCTGAACACTGGCGCCTGTTGCCCAGAATAAGACATTGCTCTAGCACATAGTCACACAGTGCTGAGATCATGCCATCAGATAAGTCTAGAGTACGGCCCTGGGCACAGATTGGAAGAGCCGCTATGTAATCTCCTAATCCAATTAATTATTACACACAGTCATTATGGGGAGCAACGTAATCCCCCCACAAGACCCAATCCATTCAGAGACACAACAACACTGGAATGGAAGTGAGCCTTTCCCCTTTTTTCTTTTTGTGATCTTGTGCAAAAACAAAAAATAGGCTGTTTTTCAGAGGTGTTCCACTTCTATGAAGCTGATTCTAGTTGTTTCCTTCAAGAATAACCATCTAAGGACTGAAAAAAATATAAATAAAATAAAAACAGCTCTGTTTTTGTTAGTCTGACCTTTTATGAACCACAGAAGATGAATAAAGATCAATGAAGTAATGTACATAGCCTGAGGGCAACATAACTTGAAATTGTAGCAGCTGTAGTGAGTGTATTTAAAAGAACAGTTACTAAGGAACAGTATTGATAGGAGATGTGAAATTGAGGGGTTTTGTTGTATTTGTTTTGACTGGCTATCTCACCGACAATAATGTGAGTATACCAACATTTTTAAGTCCTTTCTATTGTGTTTTTGACTGTTATTACTGTGATGAAACACTGGTTGATACCTAAATAAATAGACTTCTTGTATGAAAAAAAAAAAAAATAATAATAATAATAATAATGTAGGCCTGGATAAATAATTTATTCTTAACATGTAGTGACTTTAATGGTATAGTTTACCCCAAAATTAAAATTCTGCCATTTATTCACCTTAATATTCATTCCAAACCAGCCTGACTTTCTTTTTTTCTGGGCAACATAGAAGATGTTTTGAAAAGTGTCTCTGGATTGATTGATTGATTGATTGATTTGTGTGTGTGGGGGGGGGGGTGCTGCTGTCTGTGCATCCATAAAAAAACTATTTTAACAGTTAAACAATTTAGTTCATAATAGCCTGCTATACAGAAATTTATTAATTGATTAACAGATGATGACAGACTGCAGCAGGTTTATACAGTAGGATGCTGTCACGGGAATGCACAGATACTGACAAGCATTTGATTATTTTTCAAACTATTTATTTTCACTAAAGACATAACTGACTGTGTTTAGTGAAAACTCACCAAGATGGACATTTTACATATACAAAGCACAAAGTAGCCTATATTTGTCTGTATTTCAGTCCGTCTTTAATCGCGGAAAAGGAAATCGCTTGGGAAACAGGATCTCTTCTGCAGCTCAGTGCAAATTTAACTTGATTTTTTTGTATCAAGCAAGAAAGGAAGGAGATTGTACATGACAGTCACGTTACATGATTTGACTTATTTGGATGTTATGTAGAAAGGCTGACAGCGCATCGCATAAAGGAAAGGAACATTCATATGTTTTCATAACTGCTGGCCAAAATCAAAACCGAAACTGAAATTAAATAATCGTTGAGAGCAAGGTGGCCCGCTTTCATTCATTCATTCATTCATTTTAATGCAAGTCAATGGGGTCCCTTTTTTTCCCCTGATTCTTTCGTAATATATTCTGTTGTGTTCTACAGATTTGGAATGACATGAGGGTGAGCTAAATGATGACAGAATGTTTATATGTAAATAAACTATCTCTAAGAACTTTAACGGCTTAAAAAATGTGCATGGACAAAAATCATTTTGGCAAATATTGTGAAAATCTATAAAACTTAAATTATGATGTTACAGATGGTCTAGTCTTCTCTCCAGAGCCTGATTACTTTAAAACTTTATGGCCCAGCTTTATGTGAAGGCTGTTTTTATTTACTCTCGGATTAAAGTCAGCTCTTGTTACATGGGGAAAGGGTAATTGAAACAGCAATGCAACATTTAATAAAAGAAGCTAAATGTAGCTCAAAATAACAAGCTTGTATTTTATAAATGGTTTCCTACTGTCTTCCTCTTTTGCTTCTGGTAAACAGTATTAATTATGCGCCAGACACACAGAAGTGCAGCAGGGAATTCAGTTTGATTCCTGCAGAATCTTCAGTCTGCTCAGAATTCTTTCTTGATGCTTGATTTTTTTTATTTTTTGGTTTGTTGCTTAAATTGGATTTTGCAATTTGCAAATGGACCAGATGTCTGCAAGTGAATCTGTCCGACTCTCCGGAGATAGAAGCCGACTGTCTGGAGAGCCCAGCTGATTTGTTCTCATTTCTCATTGCAGACGTCACTGCCATTAATTGAGACAGAGGACTGTGGGTCTGGCCAGCCCATAACTCCAGACCCTAATGAGAATTGCATGTATTGTCCAAATTGCACACTGCCTTGCCAATCCAGACAGTCCTGAGCTTTGTGTAGGGTGAGGCAACCTGCAGTGTACGTATTTAGTGAAATGTGTTAGAGCATGCATACAGATACTGAGCTGTTGGTTGAAGCATTAAATGCCAGTGATTGTGCTTATATACGTCTGTTTGACTTCAGGGGTTGAAGTTCCAAGTTTCCATAGTGTTAAATGCAACAGATGCAATATAGCTCTTAGTCTATAGCGTTCACAATGAAATATACAAATTCAACTAAAATGCTTTAATATGCACAAGTAACAGTGTATAGCATATTGCACCACCTACAATTTTAATGCAGAGACTGAAGAGAAAATAAAGAAATAAAATAATTGTTTTATTGTAAGGCTTTGTGTCGACCAACCTTTAGCATGTTCCCTACCTTTTATGTTCAACGTATGAACCCCTCCGGAATTACTTTTTACTGTAATAACATTTTCAGTAATTTATGTGGTTACATTAGTTGTACATATGGCCATTACTTAAAAGCATTTCCATTTGCATTAGTCTTACAAAATGCTATTTTCCTGCAAAAACAGGGACAAACTTTTTTCTGAATGGACGAGGTGCATGGAAGAAAGGGTGTTTAGCTCAAAGGGAAGTTTGGGTGCAAGGAGGCTGTGGTGGGGAAAAAAGCTCTCTGAAGTCTATTCATGGTCCAATGATTCAATGGGATTCCTTCTTTCTTATGTCCGGAGCACCCAGAGCAACCCTGGTATACATTCCCAAATAGCCACTGTCTCCCGGCTAAGTGTGTGATTTGTCATTTGGGACGAACCCCAGAGTTCTTTGCAATCGGGAATGTAGACTAAGCACTGCATCCTCCACTTTTGGGCCTTTGTGGGACAGAATGTTTACGTTGGGTTTGAATGCTGGCTTGAAAACCTTTACTTAACTTAATATCCTTTTTACAGAAATTACAGACATCTGTTGAACTGTGACTAATTTTCACTTGGCCTGAGCATGTTCCAAAGTAACAACAGAGTCCCGATATCTAATTATAAGCAGAGGGATCGTTTACGCTGTCGTTGAGGTATAGTAATTAAGTCCCCAGTGTGATTCCTGCTGAGATTCTTGGCTTACCCATCACAAATGTTAATCTGCCTGATATTTTCACAAGAACACTGTGGAGGAAAATGTCAAGAGAAATAGTAAATATTAAGGGGAACCATTCAACTTAACCTGTCATTTTCCTCTCAAAGAAAATTAGACTGAAATTAGAGAGCACTTTGTGCTCCTGCTGCCCCCATTAGAACCATTTCCACCCATTTTTTTTTTTTTTAACCCTTGTATTACTTTTTATCTGGCAAGTGTTTCTCAGTCGAAGCTGTTTTTCTTAGGCGAACCACAACTCTGGGGTTGCCCTTGTAGTAATAGAATCTCTATCCCACAGGTCAAAAGCCCTGGATCAGTCAGACCTATTGAAATTCTTGGTGAAATCGAGGCATTCCATCTTTGGGGAGCGGTGTTCATCTAACAAATTGATAAATGAAGCTGTCATGCGATGCTTGTGTCAGGAATCTGACTGACAAATGCAAGCAAGAGGTTTGCAATTCATTTGCATTCCAGCATCCGTAAGAACCACCCACCCAGAATTGATTGCCTGAAATTACATAATGTTCCTGTGGCTCAGTGGTAGAGCATTGTGTTAGCAGCGCAAAAGGTTGTGGGTTTTAACACATGTTAGGTAAAAAAATGTTAGCCTGATTGCACTGTAAGTTGCTTTGGATAAAAGCTTCAGCTAAATGTAAATGACACCTTTCTTGCCAACACCCCCCGCCCCCCCACATCGAGATAAATTCTGCCATGCATTTAAGACCATGAATCTATTCCCAAAGCCCAGACTGGTATTTTGGACTAATCCTCTCACTAGTACTTCTAATCCCTGGTTTAAACTTTAAACTTTAACAGTCACTAATTAAACACTGAGGGGTAAATCCGGAGACCAACTTTGTGCCATGATTCAATTTGCCAAAAAGGAATCGAGCTGTCTACAAATACCAACTTTTTTTTTTTTTTAAATGATTTTCCTGACATGCATACTGTATTAGAGGCCATTACTTTACCTCACCTCACTAAAGATACTTCTTAAACTTTTAGCAACCGTCTTAATTGTCTAGCTGACTGATGGACCACAACAGGATGAAAACAATCCTGCATACCAATGGGTTCCTGAAGCACCCATGTGGTGTTAAATTCCAATTGGTTTTGGGACTGTCAGAGTAGATTACCTCTAGTATTTTAAGCTGATACACTCTCATCCCTGCTCAACCCACATGGCTTTAGATTGTCTTGGCGTACCAATTTTCAACTCAAATGCCTGCTCGCATAAAGAGGAGGCTGCAGCCATACAGTACACATTTGTGGGTGTCTACTGCAGACCAAGGTCACTTAAAATCTGTAGGTTCATTACACTATGGCCAAAGTGAATCTAAGAAAAATCTCTGCTGTCATTTTTTAATGGATCAAACTCAACATTCTTCAGATTGCCCTCCCTTCTACCACCAGTCCCTAGCTTACATATTGAACTGTCTTTTTCTTTTTTCAGTCAAATAGGGCTTTGCATGAGCAAATTCCTGACTGATCAGAAACAATAGCTAGTGATCAGCAGGGGTAGAGTGAATGTGGGCCAGCGTTTGAGCTTAGTGGTCTCAGGCAGAAACCCACCATCCTCCCCCTCACAACTACCTCTTTTCTCAGCCTTTAACCCCCAACTACTGCCCCTCCTGACTCAAACCTTAATAGCTGGGAAGGCTGTGTGACAAAGGGAACAAACAGGCATGTAATACTGCCCGTTCCTTGCAGATGACACGGGGGACAGGAATGTGAAGAGTTGGAGGTGGAGGGGTGGGTGGGGTTGGCGTCAGTAAAAGGCAAGGAGCAGAGAGCCGACTGCCAGAGCCCACTGTCAGATTAGAGCCATTAGCATGACTGTGGAATGACAGGGAGCTCCATCCACACAATGAAGATCATTTATCCCCTGCCTCTCTATAGAATATTAGACTGGCCGTCCACCATCACCCACCCTACTGTAGATGGGACCAAACGTCCCAGCTGTTCACAGACATTCATAAACATAAAAAAAAATAATAATAATAATAATTAAAAAAACTGAAATACCGTTCTGGGGGATTTAGAGGGAATATTGGATTGTTGAAAATAAATAAATAAATAAATAAATAAATCTTAGCTTCCCCATCTTGGTCAACTGGTTAGGCTGGCTTATTTTGATGGTTTTAGAGGGGCTTTTAGACAGACCAGCGGGCCAATCAGCAAAACCATTTGAATAATAACTTAGCCAGGTTAGGAGTTTATCTAGACTTGATAACCAGCTTGTCAGATTAGGAGACCAGCCAAAGCATCTGAAAACCAGACTGGCCAAGCTGGAACAACAATAAAACTGTGCTGGTGTAAGCAAAATTTCTTCACCTAATGGGAACTTGTTAAGTGCATATGTAATATTTCTAAGATGGCACCTTTGACTCTAGTGACCCTTAACACTAAATGGAGAATGATGGAGCTTCTCATTAGTGTTAACTTTCATGCTTTTGTATAAAAGGTTTTTTGTGTTTTGTTTTTTTTTTGGACACAGAGCGATCAAAGTTTGGTATCTGACTTGCTAATAAATGTGAGTAAGTGCAACACATTGCCAAGTGTTCTCGATTAATGACAACCCTGTCATGATCCATCTATTCCGAATACAGACACCCTTGTTTCCCAGTAGGGCATGCATGGTAATGATTGAACTGTGTAAAATACACACACACACATACATTCACATATACAGTAAGATAAAATTTTCTTGGATTTCAGGGTATTGTTAAGGTAAAGCAAATAAAAACTCCCAGAAAGAGACACTTTTCTCAAGGGTGTCCACAGTGGCTCTAAGACCACCCAAACACTGCTCAGTTCAGGCTTTACTTCTTCCATGCTGTTGTCTACAAGGTCAGTCCATTTACCTCTCCCACTCCTTCTTCCTCCATCAGCCCCATCTTTGTTTTTCAACCACATGCTCAGCAATCATCAGTCTTCATCCCTGCATTTCTGTCAAATTAGCCCCCCCATGATGGCCCACTTCAGAGTCTAACTCCCCCTGATGACTTATCCCCCCACCCCATTCCTATCAGATATTTGTCTGAAGCATTTGGTTCTTTGTGATTTCATTTCAACTTTATGACTGAATGGGTGGAAGAGACAAAAATATTTACAAGTCTACATTTACAAGACACAAACCTTTTTAAGAAAACAAAATCATCATAAATATTATTAAAAAATTAAAAAAAAAAAAAAACAGTTAAAATAACTAATGTGCTGTAATATGATAACTTGTCATACAAACTTATCACACAATCATACAATAACTTTGTGTGATGAAAAAAAAAAAAAAAAGAAGTTATTATTCAATGATAGTCTTGCCATCCAGTTGGCTATTAAACACTGTAACTGGATCAAGTCTTGAGAACCTATCTGGTTCATGAACAAATCATTCAGACTACTTCTCTTGTAAATATTGGATCAACTGATTTATTAAAAAGATTTGTTTCAAAAGAACAGTTCTCTGCTCGCCAAGCAGAGTTAGAGTGAATGCCAAGGTTTGCAGTGCATAATATCTTAGATTTATGTCTGTTCCTGACAGAAAGCTATCATATGGCTTTAGACAATGTATGAATCACTTATATGATATTTTGGGGTCATTTTGAAGCTTGACAGCCCAAGTCCTACCTCGGTGGCCAGGCTATAGTCCATAAATTCCTCTGTTGTGTTCAATAAAAGTAATACATCAGTCCATTTAAGCAGGGGTGCCCGCTCCTGCTCCTGGAGGTCCACCTTTCAGCAGAGTTTAGCTCTAATCCTAATTAAACACACCTGAACCAGATAATCAGGTAAGTGTATTGGAGATCAGCTCTGCAGAAAAGTTGCCTTCAGGAGCACAATGGAATACATTTTGAATAACACCCACCAGAAGACTCTAAACCATGATTACAGCAGTCTTCTTTTAGGTCTAAAATCTTGACTGGTAAATTTCAGTTGCTGAAAAATATTTAGTGTGCATGCCATGCAAATGCAAAGATGTGGTCACAGGATAGACCAGTCTAATTAGTCAGCTCCAACTTGCATCCATTTTCTAATACTATGTTGTGAAGTAATCCTGTATCCCAAGTTGGGATTCACTCTAGAGCTAGGTCACAGAACCAAACCCTATCTGAGGAATTCCCTCGGGAGTGACCAGAACTTTTAACGTCCTCAAAATCTCTCAAACATCCCTTTGTCTCGATAATAATCGGATGGTTAAGGGACAGTGCAGGAGAGGGCCTGTGGAAACAGAACTGCTATTTTTTTCCACCACACGCTAATGGCTTCAATATAAAATTACTGTCTTGAGGTTTAGAGTCTCAGAGAATTATTCATGTATTCCGCCCCTCTACAGATGGCCCCAGCTCTAGTCACTGCATATGTACATCTTGTGTACCTTTGAAATTCACCTCATAGAATTTAGGATTATTTTCAGTGCAATTTCACTGAAGTGGATCTTAGACGTGAAGTGGATCTCAAACTTAGACTGGTTGTTTTGGTCACAAAGGGCTAAAAGGCATGACCGGTGATAATGTAGACCCAGATGTGATGTGGATTTCTGGGAAAGTTCTGACTGGTCTCTAAAGTTTTGCCTGTTGGTTGTAGCAGCATCACACAGCTCAGCTGTTAGCAAGAGACAATTATAGCAACCTGTTTGAAAAGCTGGGGGGAATGTTACATATTAATCTAATTGCATGTTGTTATACATTTAACCCATAGCAAATTTTTTACTTAATTACTACATTTAGCCTTTGAAGGGATGGGAACAAGTCATGCTAAATTATTCTTTTCATAGGTAAGAAAACAGTCTAAATCTAGTGGTCTGAAGCTGTGGAGAGCTGGTTTACGTTACTAGGCCACCCTGACCGAACACGTGTTGAGTGAAAACAACAGCACCTACCCTGTCAAAGCCATTGAGACCAGGCTTTTTAAAAACAAAGTTTATCCTAGTTTTTTTTTTTTTTCTTTCACTGTAAAAATACATTGTTAGCGCCATGGACTGTTAACACTGCACAGTATATTACTCTTAGATTTATTGTCACCATACAAAGGTGGATTTTGCTTGTGCAACACTTCAAAATTGTTTTGCTAAAGATTGCTGACTGGCTTTTTCCTGTCCCATTTGCTCAGCTCTGTTTTTCTCAACAGTGGGCCGAAGCATATGGACAAGAGGAGCAATGTTTTACAGACAAAACACAGCATGAGTAAAGTGCTGTCTTTTTTGTTCTTGAAAGGCGGAACCAGAACAGACTCTGCGGCTAGCGACCAGTTTCTGTACATCCATGACACAATACATACTCAGAGGAGATTGATGATTTATTGGCTCTTGTGAGAGAACAATTCATTTAGTTGGTATATAGCAGTGGTTTTCTATAGGCCAGAATCACCCTCACTCTGATTCATATACCTCTGTCGGCTTTATGGGGCTTTTTTATATTGGACTTTCGATTAGGATCCGAGGCAAAAGATGAATTTGCATGCATGCACAGAGAGAGCAAAGCTGTTCTTTGAAAAGATGCCAGCCAGGCACTTTTTGTACAGGACAAGCACTGTGACTAATTTATGATGATGGTTTTGCCTGTTTGAAGACCCCACCCCCTAAACCCTGGTCTTCTAGACAAGATGCAATATTAAAAGCACAGTTTAAGGTAATTAAATAATAGAAAAAAAAAGTTATAGTGTACACTGTAGTATAACATGCATAGATAAACAACAAATGTGGTAATAATTGATTTATAACACAGTTATAATACAGTAATAGAATGCCCAAAGAAGATACTTAAAAATGCATATAAAAAACAACTCATAAATGCCTGTGTGGACCAGGTATCATGATTCATTTAGATTTTGCTGCCCAGTGAACCAGAATATGTTTAAAATGTTGCAGTTTTTTTTTCTCTCTCTCTTTTTTTTTCCAGGTAGAGCTCTTCCATGCAACTTGAGTCTCATTCCCCTCCCCACAGCACCACTCTCGCCACTGCTTCCAATTGCCGATTACATAGTCCACATTCCAGACGTTTCATGGAGGGGGGCTCTGACCCAGCTTTGACAGATCAGCAGTTAGTGATGATAGTGGTGGTCGCCTGGGATTCACTTGCTTGACTTTCATGTGGCCTGGCGACTTGACATTTGTCAACTGACCCCTGAATCCACGTCTTTCATTGTGCTGGCCTTTTAATGGCTTCAGATTAGGGAGCAGACAGCCAGCAATGCAAGGGGGCAATAGTGCAGCCTTATTGGTTTTTTTTTTTTTTTTTTTTTGTATTTTGTATGACCAGCTAGATTTGTTGAATGTGTGAAAAGAGTTTACCTGATGCCTCTAGGGTCGTAGACTCGGTCAGAATCGCGCATGATGCTTTCAATGCCTTGAGTGACAAGTAGGATTCAGATTTAAAGTGGGGTTAAAGAATAAGCAGCCAAGGTCAAAGGCAAATGTTTTCGCATGTTTCACTTAAATTGCATCAATATAGAAAAACAGGACTCCGGAAGGCTGAGAAGGACTTTATTTTTTTCACCATTAAGTGTACTTCGTCTGACAGCTAAATTGCACCTCTTCATTGACTTCTGCAATTATCAGCTTTTATTACAAATAGTACTAAAGTTTCTCTTTTTGTACCAAGAGTTTGGAAGGTATCATTTGCTATGCCTGGATATGATGTGACAGCACTCTGAAGGGTTATGGCTACATAAAGTGAGGTCTTGCTGACCATATTGGGGGTGGGGGGTGGGGGGTCACTTTTTTGAGTTTCACATCAATGAGGCAAACAGTCCCAAGTTGTTGCTTTACGTAAAGCAGTGTTTTTAGTGTGTTTTTATTTAGTGTATGATTTTTATTCATACATATATATATATATATATATTTTTTTTTTTTTTTTTTTTTTTTTTTTTTTTATATTTGCCATTGATATATGACTTAGAACTTTCTTTATAAGATTCACCCCTCCTAACTTAGCATTTTAAATAACTTTCCCTTTCATTTCCTATAATGCTAGTGTGATCAAAATGGCTTAAGTGACACTTTTGTTTAGCTTCTCCACATCTCCGGCTAACGCTGTTCCTTTGGCACTGGTAGCCTAGATGAAATCACTCATAAGGAAGAACACTGAGATATGTCTTTTGTCACTTCAACAACATTCTGTCCTGGACATAAAGGAAACAATAGAGGTGTTGCTAGGTTGCAAATTCTCTCAGAAAAGCAACCTTCTTTTGTTTAGCCGCTTTCGTCTCTTTGGAGAATGTCTCTGAGATCTTCCACTGTGTGGATGGCCATGCACTTTCTTTTGGGAAGGGTGTGGAAGTGAAAGGGGAGGGTTCCGGCATTGTTAGTACAAATGGGGATGAGGGTCCGTGAGCTGTCAGCATGCCCATTTGGCCTGAGGTTGAGGAAGGCCTCCTGCAGGCACAACTCTATGAAGGAATGCACCTCCTGAGGAGAAACTGTCAAAACTCTGAGCTCGCAGCTCATGGATGGAATGTCAGGTCAAACGCATCATGCTCCGGGCTCCTCCTCTAACAAGTGTTCTGTTATCTCCTGCATCCTGTTTTCTCACACAGCTAATTTCATTTCACTGTTTTAGTCTAGCAATGTGTGGTTTACAGTTACCTGATTTTTGGTCAGTATTCTTGTTTATTTCCTAGCAAAAGAGTAAAACTCAATTCGTAATTGATTCTTCATTGTTGACCAATGAATTGAACAATATGTTTTGCCCAAGTAACAGCAGAGTGATTCGGAAGGACCGCATTTTCACTGTTCTGTCCTGTTCTATACTTTCTTATAATTCTATCCTGCTGTAAAATAATAATAAAAATAAATATATTAGACTTAAAGTAAAAGTGTGGAGGGGTCAGTGTAAGAGGTTATTGAAGGAGGGACTATTAGGTAATACTTGTTTCTGCACTTATAAAATAATATTCTTTGTCTTGTTTTTATAGTAAAAAATATCTCAACATGATTTATTTACCTTAGAAGAAAAACTGCATATGATGTTAAAGCTTGTTTTCTCAATCTGTTTAGAATGCAAGTATGATGTGTGTTATATCACTGGCTTTATTATTATTATTATTATTATTAGTAGTAGTAGTAGTAGTAGTAGTAGTAGTAGTAGTAGTAGTAGTAGTATTATTATTAGATTTGCTTTTTCACTTGTTTATTCTAAAACCACTCCAATAAATAAATAAATATTTTTGAAAAATAAAATACAAGATCTGGTTGCTAGGGTGTTCTTGATAGTTGTTAGGGTATTGCAACATGGTTGCCAGGGAATTCTTGGTGTTTGCTGATTGGCCCAAATCAAAATAGCCAACCCTCAAGTCTGTCGATTTTAGTTACTATATTTGGGTCTCTTTTTTGTCCGTTTTATTGTCTGCCGAGTAGATCGTCTAAAGTAACTGAACATAATTTGACGCATCAAGGATCAGTTGTATACCATAGTTCCACATAGTTTAGGTTGCTTGCCATAATAATGGTGCTTACCTTAGCAAGCACCTCTACCCACATGGCTCAGAAAGGGCTTAAAGTCACTTTCAAATGTTCTTTAGGCTGTGCCTTTTATTTCAGGCCTTAGGAGAACCGCAAGTTCTCACAAGTGCACAGATACTTTGCCAAAATCTCTTTCAAAAATCTAAAATCCAGTCTCATCGCAATCACGTAGGGAAAGAACGTGTGTAAAAGCTGCCAGCTTAGTGCGGTGTTTAGCACAATCAAAGCTCTAAGGGGAGCCCAGAGGTGATCTTTAGAAGTAGTTTTGTTTCTTGCGGGCTCTAGTTTGTCAGGCCCCCGGGGGCCGATGGAGATGAGGAAGGAGAAGGCGGCGCTCGGCAGCCAACCTGGCTTAAGTCACTCTCCATTTCACACACAGGAACGCATGAGAAGGGGTAATATTATGCGTAACCCTGGCAACCGGTCCAAGTCATCAGTTTCAATTCTGGCAGTTGTAGGCACGGTCCAGTGGCGCTGTAAGAAAGGACCCTAATCTGGAAGGAGGGCATGGGCGGTTATTACATTTCCTTTCCCACTTGATGTTTGGAATAGGGGAGGTTCAAGGGGTTACGCGGCCAAATAAGCAGGGGATATCGTAAAAAAAAAAAAATCTCTCCTGGGACTTGTATTTTGGGCAGCTGATGGATTTCCGAAGGTGTTGTTACTGACAAAGTACTTACTTTTCCACCCTTCTACTTTCTTCACAGTTCCTCCGAAGGAACCGCAGGTGACGTGTCGATCAAACACCTATCCCAAAGGCTTCTACTGCAGTTGGCACCTTCAGCATCCGACGTACATCCCTACGGACTTCGAAATTGATGTTCAGTAAGATTTTTTCCTGTCTGCCTTCCCTTTGTTTGCAATTCCATCTGTCAACCTTCGCTTTCCGCTCAGCCCTAACTTTCTTCTGCTCGTCTTTATTTGCAACTCCATCTGTCAGGTCTCTCTTGTTGGTCTTAGTTTTTTTGACACACCGAGCTCATCTGAATCAGTGATCTATGCGGTCAGACGCTGTCTGCTGAGAGCTGATTAGGCCTGTCTGACTCTGAGTGCTGGAACTCAAGGCAGTATAAGTGGACTCTCAATCGAAAGCCCCTGAGGAATAACCCTCCTAGAGCTCCATCTCTATTTCTCTCAAACCCTCTCTCCTCATCTACCCACATCTGTCTGGACAACCAAAGAGTAGCTTTATCCTCATCAGTCACAAAATTGAAACTTCTGAATCCACACTAGTATTTACAAACACTAATTTGATCATTTTGAAAAAAAAAAAAAGAAAAAAAAATTACCTTGCAGCATATAATTAGATGAATACACAAATTTAATGTCTAAGGGTATATAAACATACATTTGGAGCACATGAAATATGATATTGTTATTTATTTAACGTGTAGTTCATATGAATCACGCTTATGGCCATATAACCATGTTCTCGTCTAATCTCATCTTGGAGGATAACCAAGGTTTGGCTTGTTTAGTACTTGGATAGGAGACAGCCTAGCCTAGCTCAGCCCTGCAATGGATAAAATATTAATAAAATATCTTTTTTTTTTTTTTTTTTTTGCTGAACAGGTTCAGATTTGTACTTGGCCTCGCAACATTTTTAACTGTATCGCACATTAAATTAATCAAAAGTGAAAATGCTGCTTAAATGTGTTTTGAACTTTCTATTCACAAAAGTATTAAGCAGCACAGCTATTGTAAATAATAAACAAAAATGTTTATTTAGCAGTAAACTGGCATATTATAATGATTTCTGAAGGATCATGTGACACAGCTACCATCAATTACATTTTAAAACGTATTAAAATAGAAAAGTTATTTTAAACCCTAATAATAGTTCAGAAAGGTTTTTTTTTTTTTTACTGTATTGTTAATCAAAAAATTGCAACATGGGTAAGCATAAGTATTTATTTATTTTTTTCTCAACAACATCTTACAGATATATAATGATATATGTATAAGAATATGTTTTTTGAGCTAAGAAAGAATCACACAAAATATTAACAGGCAATGTCACAGCATGCATTTTAAAATATATATATATATATATATATATATATATATATATATATATATATATATATATATATATATATATATAAAGTGGACTTTAATCAAATAGCCTTGACTTTGATAAACCTCTGTTCTCAACAACTTTAGAATAATTAATAATCCATTAAGGCTTTTGAATTATAACCTCAATAAAGCTTCATCAAAACCTAATAAATGAATTTTGCAATGGGTGTGCAGAGTCTTGCAGTGCATGTTTAAATGTTGGATTGAATGCATAGGGCTGGATGTACCCTAGGGGCGAGCAAATGCCAGCCCCTAATTTAACATATCTGCTGTTCTCATGTCACGTGGTGAACATCAAAATGAAATAATAATGTTTGCTTGTTTCATCCAGAAATGACATTTATTCCATACAACAATAACCAGTGCTGGGTATGTAGATTATTTGTTTAGGTTTGTTATGTTTTGTTTTTCAAAATTTGTAGTTAGTAATGTAATCCATACATTTTAGGTAATAAAATCGGACTACATTTTGATTACTTTTAGATTACGTTTGACCTGACTGGATTAACACATTGATTTAAATATGATACTCTTGAACCATATTGATATAAAAAAATACAAAGAGGAAGAAAATATATTCCATTCTTTGTTACTGACAACATGAAGTGCATTAAACAGTTTCCAAACTGGGGTTTGTGATGGAACAGCAGGGGGGGTTATGAGTTTAATAAAAAGCTAATAATTAATTAAAGCATAAAAATGTAATTAAATAAATAAATAAATAATTTTAAAATAACAACAATTAAAACAAATCACTTACTAAAAATATTTATTCACCTGCCTGTCATGTGACCATTAACCAAAACTTGAAAACTCAAAGACTTTCTGAATATATATAAACGGTAGGCTATTTTAGAGAGGAAAATGTAAAAGATGAAAAAGACGATTTGGAGAGAATCAATAAATTATGAGTAATTTTTCGATATGGTTTGAATAATATGTAATCATATAGTCATCAAAAAGTAACAGGAGTTTGATTATGAGTATTTTAAAATGAAATTTAATCTAATTACAAGTACTTTTTTTTTTTTTTCCGAATCTGGTTACGTAATCCAGATTACATGTAATCAGTTACTACCAAGAACAGGCAATATCTTAGTGTTGTTGTTAAAGCACTAGTTGATGCAAGAATGTACTTTTTAATGGCATTCAAAAAGAAGAGACTTCATTTTTTGATTCACTGTCCTGTTACAAAAAGTTACTTAGGTCTTGATGCTTCAGAAGATAAAACTTTTAGATATTTTTCCTTAATTTTTCTTCAGACACAACCAGAGGCCCTTGGAGGTGACGAGGGATGAAGTTCATAAGAACAGATGTCATGTGAAGTTTCCAGAACTTTTCTCCAGCTTTCCTTACCGGGTCAACGTCACGGCAGTGAACTCCCTGGGTCGAGCTTCCAACGCCATCAGCTTCGAGGAGTCCTCGATAGGTACAGCTTATATACAAAAAAAATAAAATAAAATGCTGTAGGATTTTCATTGAAACCACTTTCTCTCACAAATAGCTTTAAAGAGCAGGTCATATGTTATTTTAAAGTGTCCTAATATTGTGTTGGAGTCCCCAACAACAAGTTTAAACGCATCTAAGATCAGAAAACATTTTCATTTTCTCAGAATATATATTTAATATTAGAATAATTTTTCAATGATTTCGAAATGATTCGTTCAAAGCAGTTCTGGGCTTAAAGAGATACTCCACCCCAAAATGAAAATGTTGTTATTAATCACTTACCCCCATGTCATTCGAAACTTGTAAGAGCTTTGTTCATCTTCGGGACACGATTTAAGATATTTTGGATGAAAACCGGGAGGCCTGTGACTGTCCCATAGACTGCCAAGTAAATAACAGTGTCAAGGTCCAGAAAAGGTATGAAAGTCGTCGTCAGATTACTCCATCTGACATCAGACGTGCAATCTGAGTTATATGAAGTGACGGGAATACAAAAAAAACATAAATGACTTTAATTAACAATTCTTTAACAAGTCTCCTCTGTGTCTCTCCATATCACTGTATGCTGCGTATGCTCTTCTGTATCATCCACACCACAAGCATGTGTTGTTTATATGATTATTTAGCTTTGATTTGAAAGAAAACAGTGCACCCTTGTGGTGTGGATGATACAGAAGAGCATACGTAGGTATTCTGATGATGACTTTCATACCTTTTATGGACCTTGACACTGTTATTTACTTGGCAGTCTATGGGACAGTCACAGGCCTCCCGTTTTCATCCAAAATATCTTAAATTGTGTTCCTGAAGACGAACGGAGCTTTTACGGGTTTGAAATGACATGGGGGTAAGTGATTAATGACGAAATTGGGGTGGAGTATCCCTCTAAGGTCTGTAAACTCCTCCCTTCCATTAGTCTACTCTGCTCTGATTGGTCAGCTGGCCAAGTCTGTTGTGATTGGTCTTTCCGTATACAATGCATGTTGGAAACTAAACACCCAGAGGATTACGTGTAAACAAAGATGCTATAAGCTTACAAAAATGGCTTAGATATTACCTTATCAGTTCAAGCCAGAGACTTCACAACTTGATCAGGACATTTCTCAGTGGAAAGTTTAAACTTTGTATGCGGTACTTTACGTGATGTCTTCACATCATCATCTTTCGGCAATAAAAAACAAAACAAACTTGCTTTCACCCCGCAGAACACAGCGGCTTCTCGACCTGATGTAAACACACTAACTCATACCCAGAATAATTTAGAACATTCCTATTCATTATTAGCCTTGTATGATATACTGGGGTTGAGCAAATAGACCTTGCCAAAACATCTAGCTCATATTTATCAGACACTCTGGTAACCTACTCTCATCTCCTGTTCTGAAAGAACAACACCCATGCTGGCAAAACAGAATTGAAGAAAATATCTCCAATATATCGTCTGATTGAGTGGGGAGGTGTTGTTGAAGTGGCTTCTGGCAACTAAATGGGATGCTTACATGCATGGCTACATGTGTGCTTGATAGTAATAAAAATGCTAATGCAGTCTGGATCACTGGATTGACAATGAAAATATTGTCCCTCTGTTTCTAGTGAATATTTTAAGGAAAATGGATTCCTTTAAAAAAAAAGACACAAAAAAAGTAAACTACTTGTGATTAGCTTAAATTTCAGTGACAAGTAGGGAACATATTGACGAAAGTACATAAAAGAAATACACTGCCTTACAATGAAACTAAAGCATGCAGACTATAACATGTTGACCACAACTTCAAGATACATGAGAACTAATATAATAGATTAATTTTTTATTTTTTTTTAGCTACACTGCAAAAATAATTTTCTTTATCAGTATGTTTGTATTATTAATTTAATTAAAAAAAAAATATTGGAATGTGTGAGATAGTTTATTATTATTATTATTATTATTATTATTATTATTATTATTATTATTATTATTATTATTATTATTATTATTATTATTTCTCTCTCTCTCCTTGTTTAAGCAGAAACCTAATCAAATTTAGTGAGATTTATGCTTAAAACAAGGTCAAAACAATTTTCCAATGAGGTATGAAAAATAGTTTTCTTTTAAAGTGAGCAATTTATCTTGCCTACTGGATGTTTAAATATTTAACTGGGGGAGGGAAACAAGCCAAAATACTGATTAAGAAAGTAAATTTTTGCAGTCCAGCCCTTCCTCTCAGCACACCCCGACATAAAAATTAACATCCAAATAGCCGACATCTAAACAACATCAACAGTGTTAGAAAGTCGTAAAGAGTGTTTCGCTCAAGCCAGGTCAAGGCCTGAGCTATAAATCCTGAAGCCACTATGTGTCTGCTATGAATAGTAAAGGGAACGGGGCTCAGAAACATCTCTTTGTCCTCATGTGTATGTGTTTGTGTGCGAGTGAAGCTAAAACCACAGAGCAAACAGAATGATCCCTGGACACCGCAGCTCGAGAAGAAGAGAAGGGCCACTCTGTTGCTCTTTGCTTATTTCCCATAAAGCTTAGCTCCAAGGCTTTGCTAATATTCAGGAGACGCCGCTGCTCAAAAGACATCTCGAGAAATGTCAGCGCGGCTTCTTTAGGAGACGTGTGTGTTATGTCAAACTGATTTTCTGCTCAGAGGGAAGAGCTGGGGATCATAAAGAGGAGATCTCAGCGCTGATCATTCATCTCTTTTTCCATTATAGTGTTTCGCTAGTGCATTTGTCATGAGTGATTCTGTCTGCTTAACCTCTGAAACTGTGTTCTGTTTGTGCTGAGCCTTGTCACAACTAGTATACTATTAGCATCTCAGCACTAGATGCATTTTCACACTTCCTAGATCTTAAGGAAATAGTTTACCCAAAAATGTATCATGACTCTCTTGACATTCATGACATTTCATTTTTCTGAAAAAAACTAAATGAGAAATTTAGAAGAATGTTCAAGTTGCTATTTTCCATATAGTGAAAGCAAGCTTCAAGCTCCAAAAAGACAAAGTACCTTAAAATCAGCCCATAGGTTTTTCCAGTCCTCTTTGGGAAAACCTTTCTTTTTTCTTCTTCTTCTTCTTTTTTTTTTTTTTTTCATGCACTTGTCAGTTTTGAGATTTTTTTTTTGCTTCAATAACATGTCTTCTTTCAAATTAGTTTAAACAAAATTAAATTTTATGACGTTATCTATTTGCATCTGAATATTTCAATTACATTACATATTTTAAATGCCATTTTCTTCAAATTAAAATGAAATCTCCGCTTCAGAAGCACTTACATACATAAAACTTTATAGTTTTTCTCCTATATCTGCATTTATATCTTTATTCTTTATTTGTCTAATTTATATAACATTTTATTCCTTTGAACTTAGTGATTTCTTTCATTCATTTATTCATTTCATTTTATTTTTATTTATTTATTTTATATAGAAAACCTTTAACTAATATGGAAAATAATAATTATTTATTTATTTATTTATTTATTTATTTTTTTTAAACTGCTAAATCTAATGTTCATATTTCTGTTCTGGGATTTTATGCAAATTAGTGAATACTATAATAATGTAATGTATCATTTGCCTATTTAGAAAACATGAAATACAAAACAATTGTCTTCATGTTCTGTCATTGATCACATAAGGAAAGTGTAATGAGATCTATTAGTTACCCTATCAATTATAATAGTATTACAGTATGTTTCATTATTATTTACCTGAAGTATCTTGCATTTAAGAAATACTATATAATTGTGTAAGAACCAGACTAAACTTTTTTTTTCTTTTTTTTTCACATTCAAACATACCAGTTTCTGTTATGTGATACATGAAAAGAAATACCATTTGATGTCAATTACATCAAACCTGGCGAGACGTGTTTGTGACGTGGCCCATTTGAATATGTCCATGTGTGGATGCGATTTGAGGACTTTTCTCCATCTGTTTTCCACAGCAGAAAGAAATGAAATTCTGATGACAGAATTAATTTTGGGGGGGATTTATTCCTTTGAATATGATATCTGCAATTGGTCATGGGCTTACATTGAGGTCTCTTTGGTCCAACAGTGAAACCTGACCCCCCTGAGAAGGTGGTGGCTAAACCCGTAGCCAACAATGCACGGAGACTAGAGGTGACCTGGAACAGTCCCAGTACGTGGCCCGATGTGGAGACCTTCCCACTGAAGTACTTCCTGCGCTACCGGCCGCTCATCCGAGACCAGTGGCAGCACGTAAGTGTGGATGACCTCTTTTATAGATTCTTGTCATCTTCATTGCATCTTTAACTTTTATGTAGAGCACATATGCTATGTGCACTCAAACTAATAATGATAACATTTTCATAAACCCAACCAGCTAGGTATTTTTGACGAAGTTGATCAAACAGCATAGTCTTGCTGGTCAACTAACAAGCTCCTGCTACTACATCAAACCAGTTTTCTGTGCCTCAGCATCCCGGTGAGGATAAAGCCAACAAATTGAACTTGCTATTGCACAAAACATAGCATATTCTGGTGACCAAACTACGTTAGTCTTTTCTGCAGAGTTCAGAATAGTGTTTGCAACCATGTCTCATTTTCTACAAGAATACAGGGGGTCAAAGTGGGCTGCTGTGATTTGGGTCCATTGTCAGCTCTCCACATGAGTCCAATTGTGTCCCTCAGCTCTACAGAATGAGACCAGACATGTTCTTTGGAAACTGATTTGCACACCAAGACGTCAGTCAGAGATTTGGACAGTTGAAATGGGGTGATTTATATCCCATAGTCTCAGCTCATATACACTGCCGTACTACTGAATGAGAGAGCACCAGCCAGTCAGTCAGAGAATATTTCTTAAGAAGCCCCTTGGGATTATTGAATTTATTTCTCTTACATATCAAGGTTGAAAGTAGATGTTGTGTCATGCTTATTTCCATTAAGCTCTTTAAGTAGATGAGCACATCTCACTCTATATTCTAGTTACTGCCTGGCACAAAGAAAATTAAGTGTTTCAGGACTACAAATCTGTTCTGAAATTCTGAATTTAGACTACCTGCTCTGGATGAATGGGATATGCTGTATAGAGTTGTTTTGTCATGATACTGGAACTTCTAACTTCAATGCAATACGTTACCTATGTGTATAGAGCGAGAGAGAGAGAGAGAGAGAGAGATAATAATAATAATAACAATAACAATAATAATAAATTTCATAATAAGTATATTATTTGACTTTACTCTATTGAAATTACAATACTTCTGACTTAAATTCAACTAATTCATTATTATTATTACTTATTTAATTAAAATACACATTTAATTCAACTTGATTTAAAGGAGATTGAGAATGTGCAGCTTGTATCATTTTAATCAATACTGTGAAAAAAATGTATTGAAATGGTTTCAGATATTCACAATTGATATGTACTGTATCGAAAAATTTATATTTTTGGCAACACTAGCACTATTGGGAAAAAAAAATGGTCATAAAAATGCAACTTTAAGGTTGCGATGAAATGGAACTAGCAACAAATGTACATCAGTGTAACAAATTATCGAAAAAAAGGAAAAAAAGTAGGGAGGGGGTTTGGTTCTATTAGCTGGTTGTTGATTGGATTTTGAGATGTGGGCGTGGCATTAAAAACGAATGTGAGCTTGCAGTCAGTTGTGGAGGGGGTGGGGTTTAAGCAGACCAACTGATTGGAGAACTTCTCCTTACGTTACTAGAGAGAAATCTGTTGGAAGATCGAGTTATAATATTTTGATTAAACATTACAGTGTCGATTAACAAAATTCATATATGTATGAATTGTTCACAATGAAATCTATAACAGTCATTTACAAAATAAATTTCATTACATCCCAAAGTTAACTGCACCAGGCAAATAAAGTAACAACAGGTTTTGTGAATATGTTGCATTTTATAATGAGGCTAATTTGCATAAAAAATGCATGTGTGCACTGAAAAGAATGTCTTTCGAGTAAGCAAGTAAAGCAACTAAACAATCAATGTATGTGCAAACACCAGTGTTATGTGGCTGAAGTCATGGATGATCCCACACTTCACTACAGAGAGCATCTCATCCCTCCTTACAAAGAATCAAACTAAATTTCCAAAGTAACTATTACTCAGTGCCATATGAATCCTATTTGAGTTCTCTAAGACCACTACTCCTCCGAAACAAACCATATCAGCCCAAACACCAGCTCATATCAGCTTGCAGCTAAGACCATATTGAGCTCCATCACGACAAGGTGGAAACCCCATCAGTCTTCCGCCAGGCCGCGTTTCAGCTGCATCTCATATGTGCACTCACGTAGCGTATCACGGCGAGAGGGCTTCAGAGAGATGAAAGAGCCAGCTCGGCACGGGGAGCGTGGTGTAGGGAAGCCATTCATTCTGCTGAGGAATGAGGAGATGGCAGCTGGAACAGTCCTTGCTGAGCGATGGATGCCTCAAAGCAGCCTGGGATCTGACGGCAAAATGTGGCATGGAAACAATCAAACGCTTGTGGCTAGCCGATAATGTCCCTGGATTTAAGAAGCAGTCATGCTTAATAAATCGCTTTTGTAATAATAAAAACGTTGATTCCAGTTGTATTGAGGTGCAGGTATACAAACCTAACTCCAGTTTTTTATATCTCCAATTACTGTGTTCTCAGAACGTTTTTTTTTCTTTAGAAAAAGTAGACCAAAAAATAGTCAACCATCTATTCAGAACTCACGCATGAAAAGAACACAGTGAACCCTCTAAATTAAAACTCATTTTGGATTAATTCGCAACTTTTTTGACACAAATATTGCAAATGCTTACTGGAAAATGTCATTATTTTACAGTTCTCCCAAAAAAATTAAATCATTTAGTCACCCTCATGTTCTTCTTTCTGCAGTGGAACACAAAAGAATATGTTTTGAAGAGTGTTTCAATGTTTTTTATTCATACATGTATAATGTAAGTCATTGGGGTCCAAATATAGTCTGGACGAAACCACTTTTTGGTAACCCTTTATTTACAGTAGATGTTCCACTTTAGGCACTATACTAACCGTAAGTAACTCTGCAACTACATGTCAACTAGCAGTCATTAGAATATTGGTAGACTATCTGATTAATATGCCAATTCTTTATTTTGATGATCCCCAAACAGACATTCAGCTGATCATAAGTAACTTTGCAAGTATCCTACTAACCCTAACAGTCTACAATATACTCTACTGATACTCTAATGAGAATAAGTTGAGCTGTAGTTTCACATTAATGAGAGTTAGTTGACATGTAGTTGCATGTACTTTTTGTTAGTAGAATATCTAAAGTGCACTATTGAAAAAAAGTGTAACACTTTATTTGACATTTTTCAAAATACCTATTTTGATGTTTGACAGAGAAATGTAGTGCATGGAACGACATGAGGGCGAGGAAATGACAAAATAATTTTAATTTTATGAACTATCATTGTACTATATCCACACATTTACACACAAAACATTAAATCTGTACCATAAATAATAGTTGTTTTGATCTATCTATTGAAACTTATGATTAAATATAACTTCAAATCCGAAATGTGTGGCCTCACATTGACATATACATGATTATAAAGTAGAAATGTCATTTTTGTTGAGCGGCTCAGATAAATGACTGGACTGAGAAATTCAATGGATCAATGTTTCTGCTCAGCTGTAATTGATGGAGCTGAGCTGAAGAGACATATGGTGCAGCAGAGCTTTAAAAAGCACTGACATTTAACAGATGACTCAAAGAGAGGAAGTGTGGGGCAATTATAAGAAAGATATGCGTACATTCACACCCGCTGAGTAAAGATCTTTGAAGCTTTTCATTGCATCAAAGGTGTGAGGACGAAATTATTAGATGTTTATTTAAAGGGGAAATATATCTATACTGTAAATATCAGTATTTTGAGTGGTGAATTCAAACAGGGCTGCTGATAGCATGTTCTGTCTTTGTTGTTTTTACTTATTTACTTACCAAATGGTGTAGTTACATCATCTACCAGCAGGGGCGAAAGGCCTATTTTTGCAGGTTTTGGGTGTAAATACCACAGACTAAAAAGTGCATATGTTTGTTAATTTCCCCTTGAGTTAAAGATAAAAAATAATTGTTGCAATATTAAGTTTGTGCATGCATTTCATTAAAAAAGGGCATTTAAAGAACAGGTGAAATCCTGTTAATCGCATATTATTCTGGAGAGGGATGTGTATGATGGATTGAAATAGATGGGAGCAGCAAAAAGACACGAGACAGCTGTGAAATGACTGTATATATTTCACGCTCTGTCTTTTGTCCAGGAAAGCAGCAGCATGGAATGTGAAAAAAAGAAAGGAGGCTAGGGATGCGGAGGAGAAAAATGATGTGGTGGGCCATTTTTATTCCCAGAAATGATGCATTTAAACTCGAGCTTTAACAAGCCACTGTGGTGCCACTCAGCCAAATGAGAAACAATCTGCTCTTGACCAGTGGGGGCTTCTGGGAGTTGCTGCACAGAATGAATGTGCTGCGTTAAAGGCCAGGCTTCATAGAGCTCCATCCAGCTTCAGGTGACTGATATGTGACTGTAGATCTAATGGGCTCTGACTTACTGTTGCTTCAGGTAATCACAATGATGGACAAGATTGAAGTAACAGCAGGAGTGTACAGTGCCAAAATGGAATAGGTTTAAGAAATAATGAAATCTGAATGAACATAAAGCCTTGTCTACATCATATATTATTCTAGTCAAGTGTCACTTGTTTTGTTGGTTGATAGTCTTGGTAGCCTCTGCTAGTAGACACCATAAGAACCTTCTTTAAAAGAGTGACATGGTATTTATTTCATTGTCTTGTCCTGTTTTTTTTTTTTTGTCTTCATATTGACACCTGTTGGTGTGGATGGAGTATTACAAGTATTTTGGTTATGGGAAGTTAAGTCATGTGCAGATGTTGTACACAGTGTATCACCGTTTCCACAAAAATATGAAGCAGCAAAACTGTTTTGAACATTGATAATAACCAGAAATGTTTCTTGAGCAGCAAATCAGCATATTAGAGTGATTTCTGAAGGATCATGTGACACTGAAGACTGGAGTAATGATGCTGAAAATGCAGCTTTGATCACAGGAATCAATTATGTTTTACAATACATTAACATAGAAAACAGTTATTTCAAATTGTAGTACTATGTCACAATATTACTGTTTTTACTGCATTTTTGATCCAATAAATGCATCCATAGTGAGCATAAGAGAATTCTTTCAAAAAAGATATATATATATATATTTTTAAATCTTACCAACCCCAAACTTTTGAACGTTGTCTAAACTGGCATTTCTGTCCATTCATAATTAATAACTTCCTATGAATGTGTGGACATCACCAAAATAATCTTGCTTGCTTGCTACTAAACCAAAATCATAAATATCTTTCAAAGATTTGATGCCATAGTCCTTGCAAACTTTAGCAAATCCAGCAACTAGTTCTTCCTCTGAAACACTCCTTGTATCAGACTGGTTTCTTGTAAACAAAACATTGTTTGCTTTCACACTGCAATATGCATGTGTCCTTGAGTGCAAACAACACACGCCTTTTTATATCTCCGTTTATTTCAAAAGTTTCTGTTTACAGTACATTTACAAATAAACTGCAAAATGACCATTTCTTTAATACTTAATTTCATGAAGAATCTGCAAGCATACACAACAGAGTGGTGCAATAATTGCCTTGTTCTTATTTCTCCTTTGTTGTTCTTTTTTTTTAATGGAGAGACAGGTTCGAATAACAGTGCACTTATGCTGATTTATTGACTACTAGACTGTGTTTCATATGACCCATTAGCCATTAGCGTGTGATGTCAGTTAGCAGTCGTAGTTATGATATCATCCATGGCTGTCCATGCAGCAGATATCAAACGGCAGTGAGTCATGGCTTTACGCCGGGGGAAATCAGATGCCTGCCTTTCAGTTTTGTGAACTTGGGTGTGCATATGTATGTGCACGAGCAATTATGAACTTCTGAAACACCTAGCCAAGACCTCTTTGTATCTGACAACAGCTCAGGGCTTGGTTAATAGCACAGAGGCAGCTTAGAGCAAATTAACCAGCAGGATGGGGGGGGGCATATATACAAAATGTGGATGTGTGTTTGGAGACTCTGAGATGTGTAAGTCTTATGAAAGTATGCTCAGTCACGCTGTGGTGTAGCGTAATGTTTGAATGCTATCATGACCTGTCCCTTCTAACGGTCCCATCGGCCCCAGCTTCATTCCCCTTCTTATTTATGGATCTCATCAGAATTCAGAGTTTACAATGCCTGGATATGTTCCCTAGAAGACACACAAGTACTTCTACCTCTGAGGTTTGCTTCATGTCAACAAAAACATTGACTTCTGCTGAGCTCCTTTGTATTTCCTTTATATTTTGTTAAAGTAAACAGTTTACTTTTGGAACTGTTGAGATCGAGCCCAATTCTCACTACCGTGAAAGGCAATTGATATGTTATTTAAATGTGCACTACTGTTCAAAAATTTGAAGCTAGAAGAACTATCCCTTTAAGCCTGCTTTGTGTTTTTCACACTGTTTCAATCCACTTTACAATAGTCAAATTTATTCTTCCTCGGAAAAGAACAGCCGTTATCGTCGTCTCGCTTACCATGTGCTTATTTCCCCACAATTCCCTTCTTTCATTCATTCACTCTTGATTTCTCTCTCCCCTGCCCTGATGCGCTGCGTTCCCCAGCTCCCCCCAGCTGCCCGTGTTTAATGGCCTTTTGTGCATCTGCCAAAAGAGTCTCTCATCCTCCAGCCACACTTAGATTAATCAATAGCACCGGCATTGCAGTACCGTTAGCATGGTAAAGGACATTAGAGGGAGAAAAAGGGGTATTCAGCTATCTTTCATGAAAGTCCCATGCTCCACCCCAAGCCAGACCCTGTCTGTTCCACACACACACACACACACACACACATCAGGCAAACATTTACACATCTCCCACATGCTGCTGCTCATTTTGTGCAAGCATTATCAGAAATAACCACTGAACATCTGACCCATAGCAACCAATTGATGAAAACATTGCCTTACCAAAGATGGGATGCATTTGCTGGTAGAAATTAAGAAACCATTTCATTTTAACCATAAGAAACCATTTAATATATCTGTTGTAATAAAAAATTATATATAATTTTTAATGAAGAATATTTTTATTTATGATGAATTGTTGCATGTATTAGTCTGTTTGCGTGTGTGTGCGTGTGTGTGTGTGTGTGTGTGTGTGTGTGTGTGTGTGTGTGATGTATATACTGTATTACTGTATACTGATTCTTTCTTTCTTTCTTGATTTATTTATTTATTTGCTGTAACATTCTGATGGACTATGCAATGGCATTTCATAACAATTTTACATTTTGGAAAAGTGGTGGCTAGTTTGTATGAATTTGTATGAGGTACTTATGCCCCCTGATGGTTAGGTTTAGGGGTGGAGATTCATGCTTACGTTTTTCTCCTCAAAAATCTTCTATTTTCATACGAATCACATCTTATGAATTTATATAAAATCACCACCTTGTAAAATACTTTTCCCATAAAATCGGATTGAACACACCGATGACTAGCAGTTTGTCTATTTTTCAAACATTTTGATCTATAATTTTGTGTAAGTGTGAAAAATTTCTCAGATCAGTGGCTTCAAACTCAAAATCTGAAAATTGGCTAATATGACCACACCTTTAAGTGTGTGCTCTCTGAAATCCAGTCCACTGTATTCACACTTGACTTTCCGTACCTCAAAACGCACCTTTACACCTTTTATCTGTCCAGTGTCTCATCAAGAGGTTTTGTTTGTTTGTTTGTTTGTTTAATGTATTTAGCGTAATTGCACTGCAGGTGTAGATGGCTTTGTTGATCCCCCCAGGTCTGGCTCAGTTGAATCGTGTCGCTCGCTCTCAGTGGAGATGGATTGTGTGTCACACAGATCCTCAAATGCATGTGGCGCTCCAGGCTCCGCTGAACAGATGCTCATCTCATTGGCTGTAATTGCCCCATTGCAGGCCTGTCATCAGAGATGCTGCACTTCTGATTATTTCGGAGACAAGTGATATTACGCATCATTATCTGTCATCAGGATGGTGATGCCACTAATGTGCAAATGGACACACACTCATGTACACACATGAGTAAGTGCTGATGGATCTGACTCTCGAGGCGTTCCTCCTCAATGCTGCATTTAATACATTTGTGCCGAAAACCATTATTCCCTCCCCACAAACATCCTCTCCTTATACCTTGCTTTTTTTCTCTTTTATTAAAGAAACCAACATGTTGATATCACCATGAAACCACTTCTTCAAAAAATTGTGAAAATATATTAATAAACACTATTTTATTATTATTATTTTTATTTATTTTTTTTAAGTACGATACAGGTAAGGGATAATGTATAGTCAGTTGGTAATTACTGCAAAAAAATTTTTTTTATATATTGTACTTACTGTAAATTAAACATTCTTTAATATAAGTATGTTAATATTCATTATACTTCTATACTTCTGTTATAGAGCATAGAAGAAAATCTGATGATTTCTACAATATTTATGTATTATTATTATTATTATTATTATTATTATTATTATTATTATTTAATTGTGTGAACAACTGTTTTGAGATTCTCTTCCAGCTCTTTCAGTGTAACACTAAAAAAAAAAAAAGAATATAGCAAACAGGTAAATATATCCTCGATTTGCTCTTCATTAATCTCCTTTCTGTCCAGGAGAAAAATTTAGATAGATTTTACTTTTGATTTTTCTTTCATATGGGATTCAGTGTAGGCCTTAGGTTAAGGAATCAATGTGATCATTAATAATAAACGAAATCCCTGAATAACTCATAACCAAGATTTTACAGTGTTACCTATATTACAGATTAATCAAATGCTTGCATGTCAACGATTCAAACATGAGCCAATGGCAGAATTATAGCTCTTCAGTCTCTCCTATTGCATTATAGTGCATGAGACATTAACATTCACCTCTGACAGCTTGAACACTATGATGAAGTAGTTTGTTCAGCTCTAAGGTTATTTTTCCTTGCGGCACTATAAGCTGTTTCTTGATGCTTGGAGCATAGAGATCTCGTTCTCTGCCGCCCATATTGATTCTGAGATCAGCAGGGGCATCCTAAAGACATCGATAGATAAAGGTTTGTGTATTCACACGCTTTATTCAGTGTCACAACCCCCTAAGGACTAGTGTCTTATGATCTGACTCTGCACAGCGAGGGGAGCATCTGTCTGCAGCACTGGATCAGTGTGTGTGGGACATAGAAAGAGACATTATTTGTTTGTCCAGATCTGTTTTATTGTGTCAATAAAATGTGTTAGACAACACACATCAAAAGGTAAAAACATCTTCAGGTGTGGAGCAAATGTGATACAAACCATTACTTTTATTATTTTATTTGTAATATAATTTATTAAAACTATGGCTCTAACTGTAATTTGGAAAAAAGTATTTAATTTATAATAGATTATTATAGATCATATCAGTAGATGCTCGTCTAATAATAATTATGTTTTCCATTTTCATTTTCATTTTATTTAAAATTCTAAGGTTAACAATAAATGTGTGTGTGTGTGTGTGTGTGTGTGTGTGTGTGTGTGTGTGTGTGTGTGTGTGTGTGTGTGTGTGTGTGTGTGTGTGTGTGTGTGTGCGTTTAGTTTTATTTCAGTACTAGTTTAGAAACTAGCTGAAATAAAGTATTGTTAAATATATTTTGTTATTAAAATAATATAATATATTTCAGTAAAAATATTTTATTTAGTATAATTGTGGATCAAACTGGATTGTTGTTGACTGCAGGGCAGTAATATTCATGTTCTGTTAAATAGACATTTATTTTCTGCAATGTTTATTCAATATTTAAGTCTGGAGTCTTCATCACAATTATTTAATGCCTTTACGTATTGTGGATTATGACAATAATGTAATGTCTTTAGTTATATGGGATTAGTTTGATTAATTAACTAGCATATTGTTAGTTAAGTTAATTAAATAAAATTGCTACCGTATTTTTAACCATTTAACGACCCTAAGTAATTTAGTCTTTAAATGCATTTTGATACATAAACAATCAGTCAATAATAAAATTAACTGACACCAACATTTACATATATATTTTTTTTTTTTTACATAACTTAAAATTCAATAAAACCATAACATGTTTAGTGCATCTTTTATTTAGAACTATCTCCTGGTCAATGACACATTCATTCATTCATCCGTTCATCCGTTCATTCATTCATTCATTCATTCATTCATTCATTCATTCATTCATTCATTTTGTTCTAATGAAAACATCCCAAACAACTGTTAATGTAATGACACAAAGACTGAAACTATTATGAAACTGTTATGTGAGCAGTAGTTCAAATCCAGCTCTCTGGTGAGCTTTTGGGTTATTATTACTTCTGACCAAATGTTCTGACCAAAACTGTTCATTTCATATCTAATCAGACAGATTCTGAATACACTGAGTTACAGTCACATATCTCATGAGTCTGCCTTGTCTATTTCACATTCACACCATGTCACCTCGATGAAAATCCAGTCAGGTCAGTGTTTGACAGTGTTACATATGAAAATTAAGTGATGTACTCACTACTTCAGTGTGTATTTTATAACATTTGCTCTTTTTTTTTTTTTTTTTTGACATTGCTCTGCTTCCAGTGGTGTGTTTACAAACATGTATTTTTTCTAATGCGGCCTTCTTTGTTGATATTCAACCCATTTGTGAGACACATCTCATTAGTGCCAGCTTGCATGGGTTCCTCTTAAATAGCATAAAGCGGTTTGCGCACTCAACACAGGAGCGTGGAAGGAATTCCTGTAGCTTCACACAGTCAGTTCTCTGTGATAAGCGCTAAGGTTTTTCCACTAACTTTTATATTAATTGCACTGATGTTGGCTGGGCATCAAAGGGGGTCAGGAACCACAAACAATTATCTATTAAACCTGTTGGTCAGCAGTAGCGATCTCACAGAAGGGGGAATCTCACAGAAGCTCTCATTAGCTTGAGTGACAGACCCTGCTTATTTTATCCCATCAGTAGAAAGTCAAAAGTGAATTTTGGAAGTGGCACTTAATTGCTTTTTCTTTCCACAACAGTAGACATGCTCTCCAACTGGGCATATTTATATTCCCTGACTGGAGGGCGAGGAGGAGTATACGGCAATATATACTCAAATGAGAGTTTTCTTATCTACTGTAGCCTTAAGTATGCTAATGGTCCTGTGCTTGGGGATGGGACTAGTGTTTGTCTAAATAAATGCTTCTCAAGTGGTTTTGCTTCAGGACCTGGTTTCTTTATTGGAAATCAAGTGGCAACTCATAATTATGTAAAATTGTTAACATGACATGCACTGCATAGGGAAGTTGTCAAATTTGGTTTCTAACAACAACGGAAGACATGGGAAGTATTTTCCATGCAAGTCCATTTCATGCAATTGCAACTTTATTACTTATTTTCTCACAATGTGATTTCATGTGTTGCACTGTGACTTCATATCTGCCAGTTATCTCACAATGTGATGTCTCATTGTGCGACTTCATATCTCTTAATATGATTTTATATCTCACAATGTGATTTCTTGCCACGTGACTTTATATCTTATAACTGCGACTTTATATCCTGTAATATGACTTTATATATCTTAATACATCTTAAAAAGTTAATCTAGTGTGTCTTTATATTTCATAATTTATTTATTTATTTATTGAATATATATCATAAATTCACACAACAAAAAATCACACAATGTGGTATAAAGTCACATTAAAGGATATAAAGTCACAGTTGTTACCTACAATGTTACTTAATATTTCATAACTGCAACTTTGTATCATACAATGTGATTTATATCTCACAACTGTGACTTTATATTCTACAATATGACTGTATACATCATAAGACACTACAAGAAATCACATTATATCTCATAACTGTGACTTTATATGCTACAATGTCTTATAATTCTGGCTTTATGTCCTACAGTGTGACTTGATTATCTTGTAATTGTGACTTTATATCTCATAATGTGGGGCCAGATGCATAAACTTAGCCTCTTTGTTAAGACTGTGTCTTAAGATCGACCAACTAGCAGTTAGCAAAGGGGTAATAAGTCTTATTTTTGGATTCAACTTAGACTAATCTATGATTTAATGTAACTGAAGTAAGAAAGAAAGAAAGAAAGAAAGAAAGAAAGAAAGAAAGAAAGAAAGAAAGAAAGAAAGAAAGAAAGAAAGAAAGAAAAATGGCCTGTCTTAAAGAAAAAAATAAAAATAAATAATGACTAACTTGTAAAATTAGTCTATACCTTTTATGCAACCAGCCTGTGATTTATTGTAGTGTGACTTTAAATCTGATAAATACAACTTTATATCCTAAAATGTGATTTTATATCTTACAATGTGACTTTGTCATAACTTTGAATTTAAATCCTACAATGTGACATTATTTCTCATAATGTGGTTTTACATCTCAAAATATGACTATTTTTCACAATTGTGACATTATCTCACAGTATGATTATTTATTTATTTATTTATTTATTTATTTATTTGTTTGTTTGTTTGTTTGTTTGTTTATTTGTTTGTTTTTGCAGTCTAACTTTATATCACACAGTTGTGACTTTATATCTCACCTTTGGATTTCATGATGTGACTGAATTATGCAATGTGATTTTTATATCTCAAAGAATGTTTTTTTTTTGTTTGTTGGTTTTTTGTTTGTTTGTTTGTTTGTTTGTTTGTTTTTTAATTGCACCTTTATTTAACAATATTTGTCCATATGACTTTATACCTGGCATACAGTATATGATTTTATATCTCATTTGATTGGATTATTTTCGCCTTTCTTTTTTAAAAGTTGATAAATATATGCATTGTGCAATCCTATATATGCACAATTTTATTATTTGTCAATAGTTGCCTTTCATTATTTAGTTTTAGCTTTATTTTTTTTTATTTTTGACCCTATCAGACAGCCTTGTGACTCACTTTGTAGTTGTGACCCGTCATTTGAGAACCACTGATCCTAAATATGAAAAAGTTAAATAAAAGTTGCCTTCCTTCTTGCTAGGACACTTATATGGAATTGTCCTTGGATACACAACGGCAAGTAAAAAGCCCAAGAATTTAAGGCCCCGATAAAAGAATCCACATCCCTTAAAGCCATGATTTCCATACCAAAAGCCTTAAGTCAAGACAGGGTGCCATAGTTAAATGGGACAGGATACCGAGGGGAGAAAGGGGTCACCATGCCTTCCCTTATGTAATCTCTCAAGAATGTAGAAATCTCCCATTCCTTCCTCATGGTGTATGTAAAGCGGTTTTCAACAGTCTTCTCTGATGCTAAGAAGAACATACAGACTGTAGATATAATACACAATGAGCGGCAGATCTGAGCACTGTTGCTTTGAGCACCTTTTTGCACCTTTTAGAAATGGGATGAATTTATAATGTCCCCACTGATATAGCTCAACAGATGAGGAAGGTGCTATTGTGTAGCTTTCAATGCCGAGGGGAACTTGAAAGCTGGAGCTATCACATGCAATTAATAGATCAAGAGATTATGTTATACTCTGTGAATTATCAAGAGCAAGCTTTATCCAGGCTTGAGGAGAAACCGAATACCTGTAACTGCAACAAGGCTGTCAATTTAAAGGGACGGGTCCCAAATTCAGTTTTTTTTTCTTTTCTTTTTTTCTCTCAATTTGTTATGCTGTCTTTCAATTGTATTAATTTATATATAGAAAAAAAATATTTTAATTAAGCTTATAGTGAAAAATCATTAAGAGAGAAAATACATGAAACCTTGCTCACCAGTGGATGCTCTGCAGTGAATGGGTGCCGTCAGAATGAGAGTCCAAACAGCTGATAAAAACATCACAATAATCCACAAGTAATCCACACCACTCCAGTCCATCAGTTAACATCTTGTGAAGAGAAATTTAGCTTGTTTGTAAGAAACAAATTCATCATTAAGATGATTTTATTATGGATTATGGGCTCAAATTGTAGAACGAAGTGACGGTTTAACTACAATTTGAGCCCATAATCCAAAATAACACTTCCTCCAGTGAAAACGTCCATCTCCTGTTTTCCTCTGACATCCAAATCCACATTTGTTTTAAACTGTTTTGGACTTGTAAACAGTTCTTGATCTAGGCAGATTTATCACCTGATTCAGACAAAACAGCTTTTCATTGAAAAAAGGCATATTATATGGATAGAGGACTCATATTTTAGTTGGAAGGGACAATTTTAAAGTAAAAAAAAAAAAAACTCTTAACTGAAGGATCGAAATGGTTTTGGATTATTGTGATGTTTTTATAAACTGTTTTGACTCTCATTCTGACGGCACCCATTCACTGCAGAGGATCCACTGGTGAACAAGTGATGCAATGCTATCAAAATCTGATGAAGAAACAAAATCATCTACATCTTGGATGACCTGAGGGTGAGCACATGTTCAGAAATTTTTAATTTTGGGGTGAGCTATTCCTTTAATTTAGTACAATTTCTAAGCAATTAATTATTTATACTGGAATACAAATTTAAAATAACCTTCCCATTTGCTTGTAGCTATTTACAGATATGAGAACAGATTACAAAATGTATCAAGTGGTCTTTCAAGTGCATTCACTTATATTTAGATATAATGACTTTAATTGAGTTAAAATGTAAAACAAAACAAAACTAGACACAGAGTAAACAGACATTAGAATCTATTAAACAAAGTCATTATTTTTTGTCTGTCTTCTTCTGCCCATTCAGGGGAGAATATCAATTATTTATTTATTGAGATGCATTTCAGATCTCGTGCATATTTCATAAGTGCTCGCGTTGCATGAATAGCAGAGACAAATGAGACTCTGCGTTGGTATTTTGCCTGAATTTTGCAACTTGGAACTGTGGATTTAAACCTCTGAGAGAAGCTTGTGTTTACTCAGGGATTAAACTGCATTGGACCACATTAGCACTTCTTTTATTGAGCTAGTCTTAACTTTATTTTTTTAGCTTTCGCTTGCCATCCTCTAATTCTTTGCTAATTCTTTCTTAAATCCTATAGAAAAATGCATAGTCTTTGTGTTCAGACCCAGTAGAAAAAAACATTTATGGAATGACTTTAATCAGTTGGTTAGTTTATTCCCATTTGTTCCCCGAAAATGCAGTCCGCATCTGTGTGTATTTATTCTTGGAACAATGCAAACACTTCCCTCTGTGTGTATTTCAAACCATCATTCCAAGCAATTCAGGTTAATGTGCATACTTGGCGAACCACAAGTTCTAAATCAGTTACTTTGGGAATTAACTCTGTTTGTTTGCACTCTCAGTGATATGAGCCGTCGTTTGCTGAAGATGGGCATTGGAGCTGTAAGCCATCAGCTGGAATTAGTTGTCAATGATCTGTGATGCTAACATTTCCTGTTCTGCTAGACTTCCTGTAGTGATAGGAACGGACACATCGAGAAAAAAGGAATGCGAGCTGACAAAATGAGGGAAGTCATTAGTGCTAAGTGCTAATGAAATTAGTCCTGCAAATGTATAGCTCAAGTGTCCAGATACAGCCACACATTTCCTTTTCAAGAGTGCAGCCTTTGAAGGTAAAAAGCAGAATTCTGGTGCTATGGAGTTGATAGCATGTTTAAAAGCTAGAGAACCCTTGAATCACATCATAAAGGCCACTTATATAAACTTTAAAGACTTGAATCTGGTGCTACATGAATATTTTGGGTCACACGCATACAATATTTATTTTTAAAATTATTAGAATCATTTTACTCTGCATTATTTGAGCTTAGACCTTACAAGTCATTAAAAAGACAATCAGCTGCACTGTACTTGCAAGAACATACAAACAAATAAATAAAAAAATGTTTTTATAAACTGTATGTATTTAAATTTAATATAATTTTTCCATCTATTTAGATTACACAGGGGGGAAAAAACTGCTAATTTGTCATAAAATAAAAGAAACTTACAAAGAAACTAAGAATTGCATTTAAAAAAAGCACAGTTTATTAAATGCTTGCATCTATTTAATCATTTAAACAATCACATTTTAAAAATACATCTACTGAAATTGCTTCAAATCAGCTTAAATCTTAATTGGGATAACAATTACATTTATTCAGTATAAACAGGGTTTAAATATGTTTAATTAATTAAAATTAGTTAAAAAGAAATTGGATTTCTTAATGATATGTAAACGTTCACTGTTTATTAGTACTATTACAGAAATCTTACTTGTTTCATTTATGTATGACTAATAAATATGCATCATATGAAGTGTATTAGTCTGTTTCTGTTAATCGAGGTAGATGGAGATTTGATATGAATTTCAAATGCATCTCAAATGTAGGTTAAAATATTTTGAGTGCATACTAATGTACTAAATACTGAATGCAGCTTCCAGTTCCAAATATCAAAGAATCTGCAACATCAGGGTTTCAAATTTAAGTAACTGAGTTAGAAACAAATATGATGAAGAAATCACAACAAACATAAGATGAATGTGAATCTATTTTCCCACTCTGACCTTCTGTATGTCCACTGTAAACTCCCTTCCGCAGCTGTTTCCATTCAGTCAAAGTGTCTGCAATGTACTGAAAGTCACTTTGAAAGAAAACTGTGCAAATCCTGCTTACATCTGTTTGGCCTAGTCCGCTTTCACTGCTACATTATTAACAGAAGCTGTTTACACCCTTTCATGTTTGGTCAAGCAGACATCAGGTGGGGTGAGCCGCACTCCACTGCCGTCAGCTTTAAGCACAGCTGGGCTGGAGGCATGAATGTGAAAATATCACAGCGTGGCGACAGTAATCAGCCAACAGTGACTGCTGGGAGTCTGGCAGCTCCTTTTGCTGCTCAGTTGCCTACATGCAAGTCAGAAATCTTGAGTTATTTTCTGTATCTTTGTCAGAATTGCTTATGAAAGCTTTATATCAACATATGCCAGAATAGGTATAGTGACTTAGCAGACAGAAGGTCTAAAATATGCTGAAAAGCAATCAATCAGGGATTTTTATTTATTTATTTATTTATTTATTTATTTATTTATTTATTTATTTATTTATTTATTTATTTATTTATTTATTTTTATTTTCATGTTTACTATGGCTCATAATAATATCTTAAGTATCTAATATTTCTATACTAAGCATCTTTACTATCCAAAATATATAAGTAATAATGATTATTCTAAATTGTAATTTTTTTTAATGTGGTCTTTATATATTATGTATTGTAAATGTGTAATTAATGCATTATAAAGAATTTATGAAGCATTATAATCAGTTCTATGTTCTAATAAATAATTACAACCACATTTCTAATACATTATATTAATTACCTAATAGTGCAGTGTCATTATATTATTGTTTTTATTATAGTGTAGTATTTATTAATATTTTTGAATTAGGATTTCATTTGAATTTTGGTTTTAGAAATAAATACGTTTTTAGTAATTTCCAATTTTTTTAAATAATTCAATACATTTCTTAATTTTAATATGTATTTTTAGTATTTTAGTATTTATTTCAATTAGTTGCCAAAGCTACATTATATATATATATATATATATATATATATATATATATATATATATATATATATATTATATATATATTATTAGTTTTTTGTTTTTTTTTTAGTTTACCATCTAATACTTATATTTAATGTTATTACAATTGACCAAAATATATTTTTTTTATGGTTTTAGTTAGAAAAAGTCTACAAATAAATCACACCAAATCAAAACATATTTGAAGCCAACATGAAATGCAGTCCATAAATGGTTTGCAATAAGACAAGAAACGTGTATTATGAAAGTAAATATGGTCATTTTGACCTTACTGTTTAATATACAGTTATATGTAGCTGGGTTTTGGACCAGTGAAATTTCATCGTGGGTGGGGCTACCCAGCGTAACACTACAGAAATAGAAACCATAGTTGGGACAAATGCTCAGATTTACACGGGAAGACAGCTTTTATCTTGTCTCATGAGGACCCAGTGATATCGTGTGCAGCTGTTTCATTGTTTCACTCACTGCAATATGCGATGTAGGACAGAAATCCTCTCCTTGCTATTCCAATGACACGACTTATGCCTAATCTTATTTATGGGCTTTGGCCATAGTGAGCGAAGCCCAGAATGCAGCGAGGCGCCTGGGATTGTCGAGACATAGCCATGTGTGAGGGTCAGAGCGTGTTTGGTACATAATGATACGGCTGTATAAATAGCTCTCTCTAATAATATGTCTCAGACATCAGATGCATACTGTCTTGTCTGTCTCGATTCTTTTTTATCTGTCATCCTCTCTGTTTCTCTCGGCACATTGCAATGCTACCTGATCCAGAAGATAAAAGGAAGCTGATGCTCAAATTTCTAGCTTTTAAAGCTCATCTTTGGCTAGGGGTTTCCACCAGCTAGTTATTTCTAACTGATGGTAGTGTTTTATTTGAGGGTTTACAGTATGCATCCTCAAATTACAGGGCTTGCGAAGGACATTTTGACTTCCACCCCCAGTTCTGGTCTTGACAGCTTTCACAAAAGTGTAGCAAATGGGAAGTGGTTTGTGGAACAGAATTGCAGGTGGATCCAAACATTAAATGTCCATTGACCTTTCTCCGAATGGCTGCAGCAAATCTGATTCGGTTCGTCCATGTCCTCATAGATTTAAACCAGCCTTGTAAATAAAATCAGCTGATGCATAACAGACCAAAAAAAACTGCAGAGATAACGACTGTTACCAGACACGTTTCCAACCCATTTTATGTACCTCACTGCACGTTTCACAGCAGTTTCAAAGTGAAATGTCCAGTGAATGGTGCTAAAATGCGTTCAATACATGACCGTGGATGTGTCACATTTGTGACACTGATGTTAAAAAGTCCAGTTTTTAGATTGCGTAGCATGTTGTCAGACTTTTACTGCGTCTAGTGTTCATTTCAACTGGAAACTGCAGTGATTTGTGTGTATAGGTGCGTTTTTGAGTTTTGCAGAGATGTAGGTAGAGGCACATATTTCCAATGATCCTGTGTTGCATGTTTCCCAAACACCCTCTGTCTGCCATTGTTCAGCCAAACAAATGCCATTGGTTACACTGATCTTTACCGATCTTTCTCCAATAATGTCCATTCAGAAGTAGTAACACCAACTGAGAAATTTGAAAATGAAAAGCACCCATTTACAATTCAAAGCATTTTATTTTATTTCAGCTCAAAATATAGTACAATAGATGGACGAAACGCTGTAATTTGATAGTAATTGAATCAAACACTTCACAGCCCAGGTGCTCAGCAGCCACTGTGGGGAAAGCGCAGAGAATGCGGTTTAATCTGAAATGAAAAGGATGCCGCTTTTGTTTTGTGGGTTTTGAGGAGCACTGGGGAAATGAGCAATGCTCTCTTTTCCAATTATGAAAGATAAAGTTCAATTAAAATGTAAATGCGGAGACTAACCACCACACATGCTGCGTTTGTCTGCGTACGCTAGATGGAAAGACTTGCAGACACTGCTAGTGGAAATTCACTAAAAAAGAAAAACAGCTCTTTGGTCTTTGTTGTGAGCAGCTCAGGTGCAGATGAGGTATTCTCTAAATCTCACAGCATACACACTCCAATTTTCCCGCTCACTCTTTCTTTGTGTTGTACAGATGCACTCGGTACTAATAATAAATTCTTCAGAAAATATGCTTTGCACTTTGTATACTGCACTAGGATCTCACTCTGTTGGAGAAGTAATTCTCCCACCTCTGTGTTTCTCTTCTACTGGGCATATGTGTGCAAGAGGTCTGTGCACTATTCAGAATTAAACTGAGAACAACTTTACATTTCAAATGAATTCCTGAATTTGAATTGATTTGAATTGAGTTAGAAAACAGTTGAAGGTGAAAAAAAAAAAAAAAGTGTTCTTATACAGTACCATGGTCCATAAAATGAAAGTTAATTATTTTACATTTGAAGAAATAATG
Source organism: Cyprinus carpio (assembly GCF_018340385.1). NCBI lineage: Eukaryota > Metazoa > Chordata > Actinopteri > Cypriniformes > Cyprinidae > Cyprinus > Cyprinus carpio. The sequence goes on along the minus strand of NC_056581.1, from coordinate 1,427,807 downwards.
TTTATTAATATACAGTAGTCTTCTTTTTCTTTTATATCTTATTACTTTTCCCCCCCACAATATCTGGTACCATTACATATTTCTATATAATGCCACTTTGTAATTATATTAACTTTTTTGTGTATTTTGCATTGCTCTTTGGTTAAATTAAACCTCCTTTTAATGGCAGTTTTATTTGCTTTGACATCAAATCAACTACTAAGTCTTATCCGTTGACAAAATGTACATATCAGAGAAAACATATTGGTTGAAATAATGCAAACTAGTCACATTATTTCACAAAATTTGTGTTGGATTCATGAAACGCCTTCCAGTTATGTGACTATTACATTTAAATAAAATAAAAAAATCCTCTTCCTGTCATTGCAATTCAGCATTCTGTGGGTCAAGGCCAATTAAATTCACATTCCAACTCATAAACTGAAAAAGAAAACTGAATTTTCTGCAGTCCTGCTGTGTGACAGATAAAGAGCAAGAAAAGCACAGATTGAGCAACTGCGACTGAGCGCCACACATGATCTTGAGTTCCAGACTGGAGCTTCAGCAGTTCAGGACAGGCCAGTGATGGATGTGCGGGATGAGTCATAGACACTGGGCCGTCTCTACCATCACTCATCTCCCTCCACAGGCCTCAGCTGCAGTGCATTAGTCAAATTTCCCCCTCCTCAAAGCAGCCAAGACATTCATGGGACTTCCCAGCCTCTTTTTGCCCCCTCCTCTGTTGTGGTCAAGTGACCCTCAGTACCCACAAGCACCAAAGAGTCCACAGGTGGTCCTCAGGTGTGTGGAAATCCACTGCAACCCACAAAGAGGAAGTGGACTATCAACAAACTAGAGGACTCTGACATGTTGCATTTTCTACGAGATTATCATTTTTGCTAAAATGTTTTATTTTAACTGAAATGTTAATGTAATTATAAAGTGGCATTCTAAAATAAAAATAAAATATTCTATATAAATATATAAATTATCAGTACAGCAATAACAAGAAAAGATATAAATGTATTAAATATTATTATTTCAATATTATTCTAATTTTAATGTTTTATATATATATATATATAAAATTAAATATATATATTTATTTATTTATATATTTATTTGTTTTATATTAATGTTTGTATTCATGTAGAATTATTTATTATTGTTTATGTGGAAGATGCATGTTCAAGTCCAGTCTGCATCATAAACTCAAGCCACCCCTGTATCTATCATTTCATGTTAGCTATGGCCCTCCTCACTCACCCAAAACTGCTGATCAGCCCTTTCACCACAAACACCTCTAATGAAACATTCTTCATGGCGTATATCTCGTGTGTAATCATCTCAGCAGCACACATCGTTCCCATAAGTTCCATATGCCTGATTGGCTCTCTTGTTATTGATTGACAGGTGGAGCTCTCTGACAGCACCTCCCACACCATTACGGACGCATACGCAGGGAAAGAGTATATCATCCAACTGGCGGCCAAGGACATGGAGATCGGCACTTGGAGCGATTGGAGCGTGGCGGTCCATGCCACCCCCTGGATGGAGGAACCCAAGCCCATCACATCCACCACTGAGAGCGACATTATCCCAGGTATGCATGAGCTGCCAACCATACGCACACCTACTCTCCTATTCACTGTAATGGTGATGGTCTACCCCCCGTGATCTCTGTTCTCCCATAAAACAATAATAGTGACTGATAATGAGCAGACAGTGTCTGTAGCCCTGCATCTTAAAGTCACGCTGCCCTCTGCTGTCAGAGAGCTTCAACAACAAATGAATAGTTGATGCACTCTGAGTTAAATGAGCAATTGACATCAGGTTAACTGTTAAGTTAATGAATGAAAATTAAAAAGGAGATGCCATATTTAATCTGACACCAGCAAAAGCCATGTCTAGTCCGTTCAATCAGTATGAACTCAAATCAGCTCTGTTTACCTTCTCAGCACATGTTCCTGGTCAAATTGTGCTCGGTTCTTCAATCCATTTATTCAGCGGAAAACAAAATCAAATAGACTTATATTGTGTTGGTAACTTTTAACCTTCGGCTTCCAGTCACAAAGCCTTCTGAGAACTGAGAGTTGTCCTTTACAATCCATTATACATCCACTTTCACCATCCAATCAGTTCCTGGAATAAAATTATGCAATTTTTCTACCATTTTTTTTCTCCCTGACCATTCTGTTTTCCTGAAATACATCATATTATAGAAGTAAATGGCTTTCAGATGTCACTTAATCTTAAAGACCATGTTTTAATTTATTTATTCATCTCCTTAATCACAGAAGCCTCAAAATCACGTCTCCTCAGTTTATCGATCAATGTGCAGTTCTCAACTGTACAACATATTTTATGGACTGTACTGCTACCCCATCATTCACATTAGGGGTGTTTGCAAGAGTTCTGCAAATGCTTTAATCATAAACAATAAAGTGCAGATACAATGTAAAATATATATTTATTTTGCAGTGAAGAACACAACAGTGATTAGAATGGGAGTTTTTAAATTATTATTTATTTATTTTATTTTATTTTATTTTATTTTATTTGTTTATTTTTATTTTTTATTTTTTTTGCGGGAGTGCATAACTTGCTCTAGACTGAAGTCATGGACCACTTCAGTGATGGGAAAAACAATGAATAAATAAACAATTAATTAGAAAAAAAAAAAAAAAAAAAAACATTTTGTTTTTTTATCCTGCTAAGGTAACCAATGTGAAATCTTTCTCTAATTAAAATAAATAAATAAATGATTCTTAGCTTTTTTTTATTTATTTATTTATTTATTATTATTCTATTAATCAACATTAAAACTAATTAGTATATTATTGAGGGGAATAATCTTTTTTTTTTTTAACATGATTTTTAACAAATACCATGTCACATGCAATTTTTGTTCCACCTTTGAAGATGATTTTTGTTGTTACAATTTTATTGGTAACAGGCGATGGAATTCTAATTGAATTAATTGATTAATAAATGTAAGTATTTGTCACAACTCAGATACATATAATAAGGTAATTGTTAAACATTTTACCTACAAAGGTAAAACATGCTCCTGGAAATCAATTTCAGGTGAGCAAATATGGGCCCTTGATGGAAAAAGGAAGAAGATGATGCAGTGTGTAGCTACTACTGCTACACAAAATCATGTCGTCAGGGATGACAGATGAAAGCAAAACACTCTTTAAAAAAATAAAATCAATAAATAAATAAATGAAGTCCATTTTTTGGGATTCCATAGTGTAAGTCAACCCAGTCTGCAGAAAGTGCAGATCAACAGTAATTAATTTTAGTATGCTTTTGCACATTTATGGTTACAAACTCCTTTATGTTTGTATTTTCAGTGATTCATTGGCAGAAAAAGATACAACAATATTTAAAGTTAAAGTTCTGATGGTCTATAGGCAATATTAGTTTCACTGCATCCCATTTGGGATTTAAGAGTACTGATACTGTGCTCCTTTTGGGGCGGATAAAGAGAATCTTGACTTGAAAACCCTATTATAGCCTATCTACATGTTGTATTATAAATAGCACTGACAACCTGATGACTGCTTTTAGAAGTAATATCTAGTGACGGCTGCCCTGCTCTGTTTGATCCAGCAGACGGTATTGAGTTTCTATCCCTCCATGCACTCAGCGTATTTAATCCACACTATACTTGGAACGGAGGAAAGAATCAAAAAGTCAGCAGAATTGCATGCTAGTTTTGTGAGCCGTGTGTCAAAACACTCTCTCTGAAAGCTTTTCTTTCTTTTCTCCTGGGCAAAACAGCAGACGTCCTTGTAATATTTCCTCCTTGGCTTGTTAAATCAGCAACTTATTTGCTTAATTTGAGATTGAGATTGTGCGAGATAGCTCTTATCTACTTTATGGGCGATGTTTTTTAGGGAGTCATTTCACACCTCGTCACACACTGCACAAAAAATACAATAAACAAGCGATATTAAAACAATAACCAATATCTGCTTACAGTTGTGAAGTTCAATCGCATTTACTTACATTTACATGTTCAGGTAGTGGTGGAGCAGGTGTTTAGTTAACTCAAAATATTGTTCTAATGCGAGTTACAGATATAAAGTTTATTTTATTGCTATTTATTTCTCATGTAACCAGACTTTAGACTCTTGGTTTAAAATCTGGTCCAATAGTTGGGCAAAGGCCAGCCCACTTAGACAGGAAGAGACTGCCTAACTGATATGTAAAGTGTCCAATCACAGTTATTATTATTATTTTATTATTATTATTATTATTATTATTATTATTATTATTATTATTATTATTTTATGTATTTTGTGTGTGTGTGTGTATACTGTTAGGGGTGAGTAAATATTAAATACATTTTGTTAATGTTTTCCAACATCTATCCATTTCATTTTTAAAAATTTTTTTTTTAATTTTTTTTTTTTACCATTTAATGTCTATACACCATCAAGCAAAATTGGAATAATCAAAGTAAAAAGTAATACAATACTTTTCTTACACTATGAAAATATATTAATGTATATACAGTACTGTATCTTAATTATTATTAAGAATCCTAAAGGTTTAGAATTATTAGTGGATAAATGTTATTTTTTGTGGATGCATTGCCATGGTTGCACCACATGACATTTATTAACCTGAAATGACCCTGCCTAGTAATAAAAGAAATGTCAAACTATTCAATATTATGAAAGACTTACTGACCTTGATGCACAGTCATGAGGATATGTAGGGTGGTGTTGTTGTTGGTCGCAGCACTTGACTTTTTTTTTTTTTTTTTTTTTTTTTTTTTTTTTACTTTATAGCCATAAGTAAGAAAGAAACCAAAAAGAAAGAAAAGGACAATACATTTAAAAGCATGCTTATTTTATTCAAGTCATTGAATGTATGAATAGCATTTTAATATGTTGAAGAAATTCATAGATAATAAAATTAAATTCCATGTCATTCATCAATATTTAGTACCTGAACTATGGCTGTACAAACCTATTCCTGTTAAAATACTTAGAAATAATGACCATTTTCTTCTACCCTGGCAGAAACCACCCCTGGACCGCCTTCAGCCGCACCACGAGTGGGTGAACCCACAGCAGCCTGCTCCACCCTTCTCTGGTCAACCCACCTCCTCCTGGCCTGCGTCCTGCTGTCCATCATGTGGTGCGTGACCTCATTGCAATGCTATTTCCATGCAAATCATTCACTGTTCTTATGTGTGAAAAGATCATGAGCTTTCAGTGAAACAATGTGAACAATGCATGAGGTATGAACAGTGAGCAATGTATGAGCATAATCTCTGAAATAGCATTTATAAATCATAAGAGGCTTACCACATTATTCATGCAGCTACACTTTTCCTAATTTTGTACAATACAAGCTCACAATACGCTTGAGATAACAATACCTAACTAATAGTCATTATGCACATAGTTTATTGAAGAGATATTGTAACTCGGTGAGTAACCAAAGTTGTGTCATGTCCATTCGCCTTATTGTCAGAGTTGGAGTATTGATTTTGAGGTTTTGGTCTTCAGACCTTTATAGACCACATAAAAATAATCCTTGGTCTGGGTCTCATTACTCAGTGTCTTGATTTGGGTCTTAAAACTCAAAGCCAAAAACCCAAAGTTCACCAAAACATATAAATGTTCAGTTAGTCTTGAATTGTGGTCACATTAGCAAATCTTTGGCAAAGGTTTGCAGACAAAAAGGTTCATTGTCAATAATGTAGTAAGGCATTAAGCACAACAACTCTTTCACCCTCATGCGAAATTCCCAATCGTTTCCTACTGAAATGACTGCATTTTTATAAAAGTAAATGTGACCTCATCTCTAGTCTGAATCTGGGTCTCAGACAAGACACAACTGTCTAAGTTTCTTTCCAAGGTACTAATAGTGGTTATTAACTCAACCACTACTTGGCACTGTATCGTCGAACCCAAGAATTCAGAAAAATGGCTACTCAGCCCATTTACAAAAAAAGAAAAAACTTGCAATAAATGTACCAGTCTCTCGACTTAGTTCATTGAAATAGACAAACTTTTTTCTCAGGTCTTAATGTACATTTACACAACAACAAAGTACAAAAAATGTGCCTTTTTTAAGCCCCCTAATTGGTGTCATGTAAAAGAATGGACTTGTTTTTTTTTTGTTTTTGTTTTTTGTGGAAAACCGTGTTGTAGTAAATGCACCCTTAGTCTAGATGCAGGCCTTAAGAGGTCTAGTCTTAGTGTAGATCTGGATCTTAGTGGTTCTGCTATTGATCTGGATCTTAGTGAGTTTGGTATTTGTCTAGGTTTGGATCTTAGGGTTGTGGTATTTGTCTGGATCACAGTGGGCTGGTATTGGTTTAGGGGCTCTGGTCTGGTCTTAAAGCTCCATCTTGTTGACCGTTCTTTTCAAGGGCTCAAATCACTCCCACATGCGCCGCTGTCTGTGCACAAGAGCACGTGGACATAAAAACTAGGACAGTGTGCACAGATATAATCAGACAAAACTGAAGACAAAAATTGAATCATGCAAACAGTCCGTGAGCCCGAGCAGAACGCCCACAAGGGAAGTATATTTTGGGCTTTAGTGGTTCTGGTATTGATCTGGATCTTATGAGGTCTGGTCTGGGTAAATGGAGGTGTGGTGGTGATGTAGGTATTAAAGTGGTCTGGTATTGTTCTAGGTCTTAAGGAGTCTGGTATTGATCGTAGTCTCACGGGTCTGGTATTGATCTTGGTCTTAGGAGGTCTGGTTTTGATTTAGGTCTTAGTGGATCTGGTATTGGTCTGGGTTTGAGTCTTGGAGGCGGTGGTCTTAACTCCGCTCAGACTTATGCATCTTCCAAGTGCTCACAGTATTTCCAGAATGGGATTTTGTATCGCTCTTGACAGTCAGAAGTACTTCACCTAATGGACTAGATATTGGCAGACTACTGGAAGAGTTTCACTCTCAAAACTATTGGGTTTTCGGGTAATTATGTGAAATGGACACTCTTAGATCCTGAAAAGCTGTAGAGATTGTTGACACTGGGTTACAACACAGGACACCCAACTAGAGACCATCGGCTCATTAGACAAAATCCACCCAGAATCCCTGAGAAACTGAGGGACGGACCCGGTTACTGGTGCTTACAGCCACATAAACCTCATCGATCCCCTGCACGAGGCAGAAAGCAGGAGAAGAACAAGCCTGAGATTCATTAGCGCTCGGGCCATATGTTTACAGCAATCCTGTTATCTCCAACTCAGCAACACGGCATAACGAGCCTATCTCTAATTAAAGCAAGCTCATGCATGGAACTGGAAGGCAGGAGGAAGTGTATGATAGTGCCTCAGGGGTAGGATGTGTTCGTCCTCCCGAGACGGCCACGTACACGCTGAAATACCTTCGCCTCATTCCTCCACACTGAGCGAGATTTAATTGGTCAGTCTGTAACAGGCCAAGACAAAATTAAAGGCAACATCACGGGTGGCTGCTTGCCAATTACATCTTCCCACTGGCATGAAGTGGGAGCCATTTGGATATTGTTCTCATTGGCCCCTGTTTGTTCTCATTTGTAATACTGTGGTGGTAATTTATGCTATAGTAGGCTGACCGCTGTATAAAAGTGCTCAGTTGGGGAATGTTTTTAGATTGGTTTAAGGAGTTGACTGTGTCATTTATTTGAAGTTACACTATCATGGTGAATAAATCTGGCAGCCGTTTCAGGATTCAGAAGGTATATATGGTTGATTTGCATAGAACCTGTCAAATGTATGTCCAGGTGCTATTTCACCCTAAAATCATAAAGAAATATTAAACTATTTTGTGGAAATAAAATAAAGCCTACTTTAGGGCCATTCTGATTTTGTACTATTATAGCAAATAAATAAATAAATAAATAAATAAATAAATGTTATATACAATTACTTTGATAATGAAAATATAAAGAGAATCACTACTGGGATTAATAGAAATTAATATAAATAAAGGAAAAAGAAAAGGTCTGTGTGCAATATAGTTGAGTACAATGCGTTTTGGGTGAAATGTGCTTAATTGTCATGCAAAGGTGTCAGAAGGCAAACAATCAGTGGTGCTAAAATTAAACTTTCTTCACTCACATATTTATTATTTAGCAGAGTAGAGAGTACAGATTAATTTGTCAAAACATCATAATTTACATGTTTTGATTGCATTTGAAAAGCATTCAGCTTTTCAGTAAGTTATTTTTTTTCTAATAGAAACTTTCTACAAAATTATTTAGATGATGCTTACAACTAATCTTAATTTTACTGTAGTAGTAATAATAATAATAATAATAATAAAATAATAATAATAATATATATATATATATATAGATTATATATATATATATTATATATATATATATAATAATAATAATAAGCTAAGTAAATACCAAAAATAATAACTAACTAACATTTTTTTTTAATAATAATATAAAAATAATTAATAATAATAATAATAACAAAATATTTTTTGGGGTATTATGTTTTTATTTTTAAATATTTTTGAGATATATTTTTTTGCTTTTGGTAGTGATGTTATTGATGGTAGCATAAATAACATGTATTTCCTTTTTCTCCTTTTTTTTTTTTTTTTTTTTTTTAGATGTGTAAGCTTCATTCCTGTGGAAAAAAAGAGGAGTCTTCTATTTCTATTTTGCACATTTTAATAGATATCGTGCATTGATAATTTAATTCAAGTTCTTTTTCTCACGAAAGAAAAAAGACCTAGAGAGATTAATAAACGCTGATATTTACAAAAGGAAGACAAAAGAACAATAAAACATTTCGACATCTCTGACGATGACAGCTGATGGAAGACCAGACACAGACGCAGACACAGGAACCGAACCCCAGGGGAGCAAAAGATTTGGGGACATGAGACTCACCTGCAAGGCAGCACAAGAAGAAGACAAACAAAACAAAATGCATCCACCTCATTTTTGTTTGTCAAAAGATTTTTCACCCTGTTTCGATCATTCAAACTGTTCCAAGGGCAGAAAAGGCTCATTGTGTGTAACATCGATTTCCACGACATACAGCTAACTCATCATGCCAAAGACTTGGACTGGTTTTTCTTCTTTCCCATGATCCCTAGCTTCCCCAAGCCTGTGTCTGTAAGGGATTGAAACTGGCAGTACAAAACTTCACAAGCTTCAAAGACTGAGGAGCAACACATTTATTTTGAAGGCCATGGTTTGATATCTGTTGTATTCTTTTTATTTACCTCCTTTATCTTTTTTTTTTTTTTTGGCCCCTGAACACAGAGAAGTTGAAACTGTAAATAACAAATTGGTTTGGACTGTTCTGGACCGGCTTTTGTAACAGAAAGAACAGTATGTCGCTTCAGACCATCTGAAGATTAAGCACCGTTCAGAAACATCTTTTCATTCTTTGCCTTTTTGCCTTTCACCATCTGTTTCTGCAGACTTTTCTAGTCAATATCACAGTTTAATACTACCTTCTTCAAGAAATATTGTTTTGCTCTGTTTTGGTTTTCATTGAATAAAATATAATTTTAGAACTGTAGATTTTTTTTCTATTGTTATTTTTTTTCTTCAAACCTTCATAATTGCTTAATTTGCCTTGATCATATTTTGTAAACTATGATATGTATCTTTAACATGAGAAAAGTTTATTATTTAATAATGTATGTATTAGCTTTAGATTCTTGTAACCTGTATCTGGGTTCTTTTTATAGATGTATATAAAATGAGAAGTTGTTCATTAAATGTGACCATTTCACAATGAGTAGAAGTTGTCAGTCTTTTTGTTCATGTTCATGCTGTACATTTCTGCTTTTATATTGAACATCAACTGGTGATCCAATACAATACCAAAATCTTTACAAAATAATCCTTAAACCTGTTTTTAACAAAGTCTGGGCTGCATCTAAGTTACTTTGCAAAGTTTTGTTCTTGATTTTTGAGGATGTTGACCATCTAACTTTTATCAAGTGACAAATGAATTCAGCATTTCTTTCACCAGCCGAGAGCGGCGATATTATTACAAACTAATTAGTAGAAGAAGAAAACTATTTTTTTAGGAGGTATGGATTCAGTTTTTTTGAATGGCAGTAAGAATGAAGGTCTACTAAGGTCTAAACCCAACCATCAGTGGATGCAAGCAAAACATACAGAATTGTGTGAGTGAGGTCATATGAATTTGCAACCAATTTGCCAACATTAACAAACTGTCATGAGTGTTTTCAATTTTGGGTCACGATCCGCCAGTTGAGAACCACTGATCTAATATAAGCCACCCTTCTTATTATTACAGACTGTGTATTCATGACTATCACCTGTATGTATAGTTAGTGAAAGAAGGATGTTATGATGATGCTGTATTATCATAATTTTTTAAACAAGAGTAGTGTAGTGGGGTTGTTAGTTCACTGGTCAAAACATAACTAAAAGCAGCTTTTATATAAGAAAAAAATAAAAATAAAAATAATAAGTAAAAAATTAAATATAACTAAAAAATAACTGAGAAGTCTGAATTTCTAGATTACTTGTAATTTTGAGTAAACAATTATACTTTTTTTTATTAGTATTGCTCACAGTTCTGTCTTTTTTCTTAGAATTGCAAGTTTATAGCTCGCAAATTCTTTCTTTTTCTTTTGTTATAGCGTATATTTTACGTATAGATTATAACATAGTTCCGCCTTTCTCGCAATCACAAATTTATATCTCACAATTTTGAGTTAATTTTGTGCTGTCTTGCAATTAAATCTTTTTCTTCTTAAAATTATAAATCTTACTTTTTTTTCTTTTTTTTTTATATCTCACAATGCATACATTTTCAAGTCAAGTCAAGTCTGCTTTATTGTCAATTCTTCCACATGTACAGCACATACATACAGAGAATTGAAATTGCGTCACTCTCAGACCCCCGGTGCATACAGATAACACTAACAGTAGAGCTTATAAATACAGATAGATACAGATTAAATATAAAATATCAAATACAACTATACAAATAAGGGCATGAAAAAAATTATAAAAATAAAAATAAGGTTAAATAAAGCAGCGCAAGGCACAATGAAGATAGAGTACAAACCAGTGAGGTGAACAAACAGTGCAGATAAAAAGATTGTAGTGCAAAAAAAAGTTTATTCAGTCTGATTAAAGTGACAAAGGGTTCAGAGAGCAGTTCTCTTATTTAAACTGACTGAAGAGGTAGTAGAATGACGTTCTATGTTGAAAGAGGTAGTGAGCAGACCAATTCTAAGAAATTGCGAGTTTATAATAGTTCTGACTTTTTTTTTTTTTCAGAATTGCCAGACAACAAAGTTGTGACTGTCTCACAATGTAGAGTTTATATCTCACAGTTCTGCCTATTTTCCCAAAATTGTTTTATTAAAAAAAAAAAAAAAAAAAGTTTTAATCTTACACTACCGACTTTTTTTTTTTCAAGTTTATTTCTCGCAATTTGTTTATATCTCATAAATCAAACTTTTCTTAGATTTGCAATGTAGCAATTTCTTGCAGCTCTTTTATATCTTGTGATTATGAGTTCATTGTTGCGCAATTCAACATTTTTTGGACATTTAAATCTCACATTTTTTTTTTTTTTTCTTAGAAATCAGTTTCATCACACAGCATCACACAGTTTTGACTTTTTTTCCTCAGAATTGCGAGTTTATATCTCACAATTTGGATTTGAGCAGAATCTCCTGCACTGTACAACATAACAGAAAGACTGAATGACTGAGATGAGAGTTACTACAGTATGTCTGGGAGAACCTTAACTCTCCTTCAAGCATCAATCACTCTGACTGTACACCCAGAGGCACACTGTTGACTTACCCTTTGCTTAAAGTCTTCTAAAATCAAAACTCAAGAACCCTTATTAGCTGGTGAGGGAGAGGAGAAACTTACAGGAAAATCAATGGCTCGCAGGCTTGCGGTCTCCAACGGCCGTCTAGCCAGACATTATGATGACTGATTGGTTGTGCAAGGCCTGCAGCGTTCAGGGGAAGCCGGAGAAGCTTGGATAGTTATGGGGGCTAGATCTGAGTTCTCTGATGAACAGCTGCCAGCCTGGGATATTAGGGAGCTTTTTTGGCTTTTTTAAGCGCAATGCTCGGTTCGCACAGAAGCACGTCTTTGACACAGCTAGTGCCCGTGGGGCTCGCTGTTGACATCTTGAATGGCAGATGAAATAGCACTGATTTGTTGTAAATGAGCTGAATCAAAATGTCTGTGAAGTGAATAGAAATTATTTATATTTTTTTAAGAAAGAGGTTACACAGAGGCTGTGCTCAAAACTTTGAAATTTTAACAACGTTTTCGTTCTCCACAAAGACGCATTTTTTATCATCACAGACCTGCCTGTTTAAATTTTAATGCAAAATCCGAGTCAGTTTGCAGGTTTTCATACATTTTGCAACTACTGAAGCAAATGAATTCCAATGAGGCATGTATTTACAAGGAGTAGCACATATTGTAATCCTTTTAATTATTATCTATTCAACGGATGTTATATAGTACATGCATTATACTTTGTTAACATGAAACTGAATTCTTAACTGGTTAGTGATTCTGGAAATCTAATGGTGAGAAAGAATAGTGTGGGGCTTTTTATTTTATTTATCTGGAATTGACTGGATTGTGAAAAATGGATGCTGGAAGCTGAAGGCCAAGATCACGCTTGAGAACAAGTAAACATCTTTGAGAAACCAAGAAATCAATAGCAAAGAAGTGTGATCAAACTACATTTTTGATGAAAGGTATTAAAAAACAAACATCTTTTTTATTATTATTTAATGATTGTGCAACATTTAAGTGAGATATAACATTGAGACAGTAGCAATTACCAATGTGTCTCGTTTATTAGTGAATGCAGTAAGAATAGTTTACAAACAATATAAATGTGACCCTGGAGCACAAAAGCAGTCTTAAGTCTCTGGGGTATATTTGTAGCAATAGCCAAAAAATACATTGTATGGGTCAAAACTGTTGATCTTTATTTTATGCCAAAAATCATTAGGATATTAAGTAAAGATCATGTTCCATGAAGATATTTAGTAAATTTCCTACCATAAATATGTCAAAACTTAATTTTTGATTAGTAATATGCATTGCTAAGAACTTCATTTGGACAACTTTAAAGGCGATTTTCTCAATATTTGGATTTTTTTTGCTCCTTCAGATTCCAGATTTTCAAATAGTTGTATCTCGACCAAGTATTGTCCTTACAAACCATACATCAATGGAAAGCTTATTTATTCAGCCTTCAGATTATATATAAATCTACATTTTGAAAAATTGACACTTATGACTGGTTTTGTGGTCCAGGGTTACAAATATAAGAAGCAACAGAAACACAGTGGAAAAAAAACAAAACAAGTGTTGCCAAATCAAAGAATTATTCAAAACCAAACAATCATTATTGTTTGTATTACAGTTGACCTAGATCAACAATCAGCACAACTGTACAACATACAGGGAATCAAAACAGCAAACAAAGAAGTGTACTCTCAGTAAACAGTTTTAACTGTGTATTTGTAAGTTGAAATTATTTCAAAATCTAAAATTTATAATTTAATACAAGGAAAATGAAACAAAGAACAAAAAGACTGGAACTAGAATTTTAAGATACAACAACAACATAACAACAAACAAACAAACAAACAAACAAATAAATAATGTTAAATAAAATTCTGTTGTAACTTTGCAAGTACTGTACGTGTTAAATTATTCTACTAACCCTAACTTAACACTTTACTAATACTCTAATGAGAGTTAGTTGACGTGTAGTTGCAAAGTTACTTATAGAGACAATCGAATTTCAAAGGGGGGCCATCAAAAAAAAAGTGTAGTGATCTACAGCATTATATTAATGTACAGAAAACATATCATGATCGCAATGCTGAATCTTCTCTTAAATTTAGCACATTTTCAATCTGTTCTTCCTGTGTCAAATGCTGAAAGTACTTAGGCTACACCAGTCTGCTATTTTGACATCCTCTGTCAGACCTAAAGTTTAAGCCTCCGACAGCGCATTTGAGAAAATCAATAGACTATTGCATGCCTGTCTGCACCCCGGCCCGTCTAATGACAGCCTCGACCTTTCAGAGGCACTAACTATATGAATGGCACCTAATAACTGCAGGGCAAATTCAGTTTTGCCCCTCCCTCTGTTTCCAGTAGGTTTGGGAATCATGACGCAGATACAATCTCAATATCCAGGTATAATCTTCCGGCTGATCTTTAATATTTCCTGCTCAGCACTGCGTGGCCTATCTACTCGTGGAATAGATATGATATTTACTTAGAATAAATGTTAAATAAATCTCCATTTTAATATGGTTTGGATGAGTTTAGTAAGTTTGTGGGCAGCAAAAGTTGACATTTAGACTTACAAATTAGGAATAGAAGTCTGAAGCCACTAAAACTGAAAACTTCAGTTTCTGCCTTTTAATCAAAGTTTAATCACTTCGAATGTAATCTCTCTCTCTCTCTCTCTCTCTCTCTCTCTCTCTCTCTCTCTCTCTCTCTCTCTCTCTCTCTCTCTCTCTCTCTCTCTGTAAATGTGGATGTTAAATTCTTTGGCTCTTTTCTTACAACCACTTTCTATTTTGTGAAGCTCAACAATCTTGATTAAGGGAATTTGGCCATAGTTTTCTCTCATATTTATGATCCTGTGGCACAGGAAGGCATGACTGGAGAATTTCATGCTCCTAGTCACCCTGGTGTCCTAAACAAAATGTGAAAAAAATTTCTAAGGGGGCCAATAATTGTGGCCAACATGCATTGGAGAAAACATTTATTTCATAGTGTGAGTCTCCCCACAATGTAAATTGTTTACTTCAGTGAAAGGTTAGAATTTTGTGAATATTTTGAATGAAAGATCAAAAAGATAAATGATGTAACAGTGTCAATATCAGTGGAGGGCACTGTGTGTGTGTGTGTGTGTGTGTGTGTGTGTGTGTGTGTGTGTGTGTATGTATGTGTGTGTGTGTGTGTGTATATATAGATAGATAGATAGATAGATAGATAGATAGATAGATAGATAGATAGATAGATAGATAGATATAGCTATGAAGATTTCAGATGCAAAAGTCTCTAAATGCTTAATAAATTGAATGTTTTTTTTTTTTTTTTTCTTTTACTAATTTAGCAGATTTTTAAAATAACCTTGAAATAACAAGAATTTGTGCAGCAAAACCACAAACTTATTTATTTATTTATTTTTATCTGAATAAGCAGTAAAAGCAATAACACTTGCAGTTATGGACTGCATACAATTCTGTATATTTAAAAGCTAAATGTTAAATTTATTAGCATAGAAATATCAAAATAAGATTTGATGTAGGCCTACTGTCTGTCTGAAACTGGAAATGTTGCCCACATTTTAAAACGCGACAGGCTTGTTCCAAATATTGTGGATTTTGCATAAATTATTGCCTGCAGTGGGACACAAACAAACTCTAATGAAGAACCTTCTGTGATTTTGTCATTGTTGCAAAGTAAGTGGATTCTTGAATGCTTGGATCTGGCAGATGACGGAGCAGCAGGTAAACCTCATAAACGCTGTGTCCATCTGAAACCTCTTCTTCATGCAGAGCCAACTGTTGGATATTTCTCGTCCTGTGCTGGGCGTTTAGTGGGGGTGTTATTCTTCTAATTGTAGGTCTTCATTTGACTGTTTTTGTAGCATATTTTGTGCATGTTTTAAACCTTTTGAAAACTGGTACTGTGTGCAGTATGCCTCTGTCATAACCCAGAAGGCATTAAGTGGCTCGCAGGAACTTTAATAAGATTGCTCATACTGTACTTTATGTGCTGCCTTAAAAGATGATCACAAAACACTTAAAAATCCCTGTGGCATTACATAATGAAATATCAAACACAGTGTTATCTTCAACAAATGATTATAGATATTTCTCAGAACTAACTGTACTTTTTTGAACTATTATTGCAATGACTATTTTTTTATTTATTTATTTTTGTTATGGCAATTTAATTTTTTCAGGCTATTCTTCATCTGTCCCAACCAAGATTATTTGATTGACGTTCCTTAAATTCTGAAATCAAGAAAATCCATAGTTGTAGTAATTGTAAATATGTCATGTTCGTGTGTGCTTATCTTCTAAACACGCTCACTTGGACATGAGGTCAAGCCTTCTCGAGCATCCATTTAGAGCACATCTGATGCACATCAAGTCTGAATCTCACTGTGTAATCAGCAGCAGAGAGAGGAGAACCCCACGACCGCCCTGAAAAATGATCCTGGCCCCACAGACGTCCCGGGACAGCTGAGAAGGGCCCTGTTCATCTTCTTCTGACTCTCGCACCTCCCAACAGCAGAAGCAGAGCTTGATTAATTGGTTCGTTCCCAATGCGGATGAAGGCAGCCCCTCTTTTATGGCCGGAGTTGAGTGCCAAGTCTGGGCTGAGGAAGGAGGGGGCCCGGGTTAAGGTGGGAAGGCGCAAATTAATTTCAATCTTGGCCAGGTGACCGGCTGGATTCCAGCTCGGCCAGCCAGAGGCAGACGTGAACGGTGGCAAAGCATGAGGTTAGCAGGGGCAAACGGGCCAGAAGACCAGCACGAAAAGGCCAGTTTCCTCGCTTTCCTCGCTGATTTACTGTCCACTCCATCAGCATGAAGCGCGTTTGGCATTCCCAGTCCTGCCAGAATGTCCCGGCTCATGGCTGTGATGTCTGTATCTGGTACAAGAGCGGAGACGGCGCTCAAGGGGCCGCGGTGAAGCCCGACACCTCGCCGGCGGGGAGGGCCGCAGGGTGTCCCGTGACAGTCTTCAAAGACTCTCCCCAGCCAGGCGCGCCACGACTGCCACTTTTATGACTTGGCATAAAAAGAGCCGCTGTCAGGGGAGGATCTAGCACTCTTCTGTAAAGTTTAAGGTGTGCCTGATTCACAGTCACTGTCAGGGCCAAGACACAAATAGCCACACGCAAACCCCAAACCACACGTACTGGCATATACAAGCCAGTCTAACAGAAAACACACCCTGACCGTGTTCAGATTCCCACTGAAGTGACAGGTGTACATCTACTACTCTGTTCTACGGAAGTACATGGACCTCATAATCTCAAATCTGAATGAAGTGTCTGGGATTTTAAAGGAACAGATAATCCGACACTCCAAATTATGTTAGTATTTATTCACCCTCATCATTTTCCCAAACTCATGCTGCTTGGGACAGAAAGTAAGATGTTTTGAAGCAGTTACAGGTGATTTTATATTCCAGGGAAGGCTGATAACACACACACACACTGTATATATATGCATCTGTCAAGTGCCAACGATGCATGCAGAAAGTATGATGAAAACACTGCATGTCAAAACCAAATGTGATGTGCACCAGGATGGAAAATAAAATTAGCATATGGGTTTGACATCACATGGAGGTGAGTAAATAATGTCAGAATTTAATTTTTATGACTGCAGAGGGAGTGAACTTTTCATCGTGTGCATCAGCAATATCAGACGATGCCTTAAAATGGATAATATGCTGTGTAATTATATGACAGACGAGGCAGCGTGCTTGATCAACTTTGATTGCTGGCACATTATCCAGCAAATAACAGCTGATGTGGCCATTAGAGAGGTTAGTGAGACACAGCTTTTCACCTTTTCATTTTAGACATTTAAAAAAAAGTGAAAGTGACGTGACATACAGCCAAATATTTATGTAATTCTCAAGAATTTTTGCTCTGCATTTAACTCATCCAAAGTGCACACACACAGCAGTGAACACACACACACACACCGTGAACACACACCCGGAAATCTCCTAGAGACCCCATAATCATGGCTCAAAACATCAGAACTTAAAATGAACAGGCTCATCTGTGACTCATCTGTGTATGTATTTATTTACTTGCTTACATGTGGTTACATTGTTGTCCAAAGATGTGATGCTTCCCTTTTGCATTATGGTAAAATAATAGTTACATGTAAAAACTAAATAAGCAAATGCAAAAATGCAATAAATGAATGAATAAATAAGTCAAAGTTGAAATATTCAAACAGAACTTCTTAATATTTGATATACCCTCCTTTGCTTTAATGGCATCAGCACTTGAGTAAGCATGGAAATCATGTGGTGATCAATATTATCCAGCATTATCTGAGAATGTTTTAAAAAGCTCCAGTGTCATTTCACAGTTGGTCTAATTTAGCGAAATAAATCTCTAATAAATTACTGCATTGTAAGAATGTTTTCAGGCATGGCTTATTACTCTTTATTAGTTGTGTTTTACTCTCCTTGTCTGTGCCCATATAATTGCGTGCCACTCACTTGAAGCAGCCACCATTAAATGTTACTGCTACAGTAACACTGTCTCCTATATCCAAACATGTCTAAGTTAGTACCTAATAAAATCCGCTTCATCACTTTCTCTAGGCAGAGACTGACACCTGCTGGACGCACACTGAAAATGCCTTATCACGAAATTCCACTGAAATATATTACATATAAAATTAAATAAAAAAAAATAGAATAAAATAAAATGCAGTAAAATACATAAATAAATAAATAGTCAAATAAAACATAGTAAAATAATACATAGTAAAATAAAATAAAGTCAAATAAAATATAATATAAAATAAAATAATACAATTTTATTAAATCTGCAATCCTGTTACCATTTTAAACATATTTTACATTGACTTTTTCATCTGATTTTTATGTAATTTGTTGTACAGAATTTACTGCTTCTCCCTAATTTCTCTTCTTCTTCTTCTTTTCTGTTTTACATTTTCCTCTCCTAAAATCCTGCTGTTATAATGTTTTATAAAATATGTCCAGAAGATGTCGCCAAATAGCTGTTTAGACCTTTCACTTCAAGCACTGCCAAAGAAAATTCCTCTCAGATTCAGAAAATAGAAACTATTAAACAAACACTACAAGTCTACTATGACTACAAGTCTGAATTTGATTGGAACAATCATAGGAACTTTATCAAATCAATAAAGTTTTTAGATTATGCCAAAATGAAATTAATTAGTCTTGACTGCAGATTCTGATATTATTTAAAAAAAAAAAAAAAAACCTAACTGCTGTATGTTGTGTTATTCCGTGCTATGAAAATGAGACTGAAATGTTCATTTGTATGATTAGCCCACAGCTTTTGGGATGTCTGAGTTCTCAGTTAAAGACCACATCATCGTTGAAGATTAATTTATACTGGGTAACATATTTGTGGGGATGTTGATGTGGTGAGACATCTGCTGCATCTGGTTCTCTTGCTCAGATTACAGACTGCAAATGTAACTTCTGAAATGCAGTACAGGACAAGCTTAAGACAAAATAGCATCATCTAAATTTTGAAGTATCCTCCCCATATCTATCTCTTAAGAAATCACCTGTGCGGCTGTTTCGAATGTCAAGATGAAACATGTTCCAGAGTGTTTAAAACTCCTTTACTCTGAGGCTTCACAGATTAAAGGTTTTAGATGATTATTATCCACCAGCGGTTTCTGCTACCATAACTTTTGAAACGGGAAAACAAAAATATTTGCTTGAGGAGGAGGGACCTTCTTGGAATAAATTGAGACGTGAACCCTTTTAATAATAAGTGATGTAACACGAGTTTATTTAGAAGAATGACACACTGTGGGCTACTCGTATAATTTAGGTAATTCTTCTTATCGACTATACTTTTGAAAATAATAAGGACATGCCCTAGTATTTTTTAACAATCAGTGTTTTGTGTGTTCATCGTGATTAAAGCTGTTCACTGATCTTTCTTTTTCATTTTTTTTCTAAAGCTGATTAAAGGATAGCCATTAGATTGTATAATGCAGCCAGCTAACAAACAAGAGACCTAGATATCTTGTTCCACAAAAATATTAACAGATTTGTATCCATCCAGTATTTTTATATGTACACTATAGATAAAGAAAAAAAAAGTAGAAGTAGAAGTAAGAAAACTAAGATACAAGTCAAGTTTCTTGGTTATATTATTGTAGGGATTCTCATTAGATTTTTTTAAGATTTTGTCATTAATCACTTACCCCCATGTCGTTCCAAACCCGTAAAAGCTCCGTTCATCTTCGGAACACAATTTAAGATATTTTGGATGAAAACCGGGACGCCTGTGACTGTCCCATAGACTGCCAAATAAATAGCAGTGTCAAGGTCCATAAAAGGTACTGTATGTCTCTCCATATCACCGTATGCTGTGCATGCTCTTCTGTATCATCCGCGCCACAAGGATGCACCGTTTCTATGTGTATTAAGCTTTGATTTGAAAGAAAACAGTGCATCCTTGTGGTGCGGATGATACAGAAGAACATACGCAGCATACGGTGATATAGAGAGACACAAAGGAAACCATTGACAAAACAAATATTGAATAAAGTCATTCTTTTTGTTTTCTTCGCTTACAAAAAGTGTTCCCGTCGCTTCGTATAACCCAGATTGCACATCTGATGGCAGATGGAGTATTCTGACGACGACTTTCATACCTTTTCTGGACCTTGACACTGTTATTTACTTGGCAGTCTATGGGACAGTCACAGGCCTCCTGTTTTCATCCAAAATATCTTAAATTGTGTTCTGAAGATGAACGAAGCTTTCACGGGTTTGGAACGACATGGGGGTAAGTGATTAATGACAAACTTTTCATTTTGGGGTGGAGTATCCCTTTAAGGATGTCTTAGTACATTTTCAAAGGAATAGTTCACCCCAAAAATTTACATTTTCTGAAAATGTCCTCACCTTTAGGCTTACCCAAGTTATGGATGAGTTTGCTTGTTCATCACATTTGGAGAAATTTAACATTGTATCACTTGCTCACTAATGGATCCTCTGCAGTGAATGGGTGCCGTCAGAATGAGAGTCCAAACAGCTGATAAATACATCACAATAATCCACACCACTCCAGTCCATCAGTTAATGAACTGTGAAGCCAAAAGATGTGTGTTTGTATAAAAAACAAATCCATCGTTAAAATGTTTTTTAATTTAAACTGACGGCACCCATTCACTGCAGAGGATCCACTGAGGGTGAGGACATTCTCAGCAATCATTTTTGGGTGAACTACTCCTTTAATATAAAACTTCATAAAAACCTACAGGCAAATAGCATCCCTGATGCTACAGAGTGTGACAGCATATAAACTCCAAATGCTGATATGATGAAACAGAGCTGCACAGAGAATAAAGCAAATGAGACATAACAGGATGTGACAGCTGTTTAGCACATCTGGGTGTTGCTGGCACAACAACTTGTTAGATTAATTATCTGTGGATTACACTTAAACACCGTCATCAGAACGGCATTATCGTAACTGCAGTGACATCTCTGAGAAGAATACATGTAACGCCTTCATCAAAAGTTGAACATTTTAGAAACCACACCTAAAATTGAAATGCCACTCAAACAAGAGCATAACACTACGGGCATGGGTTTGATTCCCAGGGAAAGCAAGAACTGATAAAAAAAGAAGTGTACCTTGAATGCAGTCAAGATCTCTTTAGATAAAAGCGTCGACCTAATATATATATATATGTCAAATATAATGTTTTGGAAAAGAACATACACAGGACTCTGACAGGAAGCATGTTTTCTGACTCTCTGCAACTTAATAAAGGATATAAAAATACAACAGTAATGGCAAAATAACATTTAATTACTACAATGCTACAACTAAAAAAAAAAAAAAAAAAAAAAAAAAAAAAAAAATCATATAATTAATATAGGATCACAAAATGTGAGTTTTATTTCTGTCATTTGTTTTGATTTGTAATGGTTACACGAAAGTTACAGTTTATGGAGAAGCTAAAAAATTTAAACTTTTTCAGGAATCATCAAATACTGTGCAGAAGAGACACTGCATGCTCCAAAACCAGCGCGTGAAGAATGGTAGAATGCCTTGGAAACGCCGCCCAGGATTGTTCTGTGACAGGAAATGCTGGCGCGAGCGCGTGAGTACTGACAGAGCTCTTCTCCAATGGGAGCCGCGCAGGGGAAGGCGCAGCTCGTGCCTCCGACTTTACTACGAAGGTGAAGCGCAGCCAAGGCAATGGAGAGGAACCGCGTCAAAATGCTCGTGTGATGTTTGAAGAAAAGTAAGGTAAGGATTGACAAGAAACACTTGAAAAGTTGCACTTTGGGAAAAAGCTCTAATGTATTTGAAATGACATCATCGTGAAAGTGAGAGAAAAGTTTCGGCGACCCAGGGGATATCATATAACTGCGCTCTGGGAGCTGCGCTTGGAAATCTGTCCGCTGTTGTGAAGATAAACAGTTTCTCATGTTAAAAACTACATGCTTTAAGTCTTCACATTTGATAAACTGAAAGAACGTCGTGTAACGTAACTCGGTAGCTGATAAATAGCCTACGTGATGATGCTTTATGCACACAGTAATAGGATTGTGGATTAGAGGAACGCATACAGTCATTAGTGTACTACATTAAATCTGTTTATCCTACAGCTGTTTAAAACGGGAAAATTGACTGGAAAATAAATCTGTATTTTTAACATTTTATAATATTAAGTCTTTGAAAAGTTGTTTTTCTTGTTTTATTGCATTATACTTTTAAACTATTTTCTTTCTTTCTTTTAAAAAAAAAAAAACTATTTATCTAAGTAATCATCTTAATCAATAATGCAACCAAATATGATAGTCGTAGGAAAGAAGTAACTTTATTGACAACAGTAGGCTGTGCACAGGACAATGTTGTGTCCATTAACTGTGCCAGTGTCACATGACTAAATCCCTGCTGCATTATAGAAGAGAACATGAACTATTGTAACAGTTTTTGGGTTTTCACTCTTTGATTTTGATTTAGCCCCAAACAACATAATAGCAGTCATTGCCTGTCAATTAAATGTAAAACGTGCAGTTATACAGTTAAACTATAAACGTACACAAAGGCCAATGCTACATTTGTAGCACTGATTATAATTGTAATAGAAATTTTGATAAATGTAACAGTGTCACACTTTTGTATCACCTTTTTAGCATTCGAAAGCTTAAACACTCAAAATGCATTTAAATTCAGTTTTGAATTCAGATATTGCTTTACCATGGAATTATACTTTTCAGTTCTTTCAGTGGCTCCTCCTACTAGTGGGTGGTGTCAAGTGTCATATTACAAAATGTTCTACAATAGTTTATAATCAAAACTTTGGTAACACTTTATTTTAAGGACCAAATTTTAGCTATTAATTAGTTGCTTATTAGCATTCGTATTACTAGCATACTGGCTGTTTATTGGTACTTATAAAACACATATTAATGCCTTATTCTGCATGACTGTATGTTAGAACCCCGATCCACCCCACACCTAAACTTAACAACTATTAATAATAAGCAAATTGAGAGTTTGAGAAAAAGTGAATATTGTGTTCCCTGTTCTAAAGTGTTACCAAAATCTTTTCTAAATCTTGACAAAACGCATTGTTGAAAAGGTATCTTTCAACAATGAAAATGAGTCTTCAGTGTTTCATACTTGCTGTTTATTTTGTGATATAAATAATAATGTGACAGAAATTTCAAAATATGTGACAGGAAAAAAAAAAAATCTAATGTAGTTTGGGTGGCTATTTTTGGTATAGCACCTAATCAAAATTTCACAGGAACCTAAATTTTTGTGATATCAACTTCAAATTTGGAACATAACGCAGTTAGACATATGGCTTTGATTATTATCATTATTATCATTATCATTATTATTATTATTATTTTTATTTATTTATTTATTTATTTATTTATTTTTAGCAATTTTAAATTCCAAAATATGCATGCATTATCATATTTATTTTTATTTTAAAAATAGGGCTTACACCCTTATATATGGTAAACTTCAACTTCTGTAACTTTTTTACGCATACTTTTTTTTCATGTTTCATAAATTACAACCATCCAAGTTCAGATTGCATTTTTTCTAATGAACATATTTTAAGGTTTAAGAGTTTAAATTTTATGTGAGACAACATAAACAAGCAAGACAAATAACTTATGGAAAATGCATTACAAAAAGTTACTGATGTTACATTTTGAGTGTTGCAATTGTCCCTGTTTCTCTTACTCTTCTTTAAGCAAGGCAAGGCAAGTTCATTTATATAGCACATTTCATACACAATGGTAATTCAAAGTGCTTTACATAAAAGAAAAGCAAATAATAATAATCACAACAAAAAAACAAGGAATTTAAAAACTTTGAAAATTATTTAAACATTGATTTAAATGGTTTAAAATGAATTTAAAACAGTTAAGAATAGAAAATGATTATACATAAAATATAGTGCAATTAGTTGGGACATTGCAAAGTGCTCATTCAATAAATGCACAGCTAAACAGATGAGTTTTGAGTCTGGATTTAAATGTGACATGTTTTAGCACATCTGATACTTTACTCTGATGAGCACAGCAATAAGCACAGCAGCTTGTCAGTTTGAATAGAATTGTATGTCTATACATAAGGCAGAATGAGACAGCCAATGCTTCTAATCTTCTGGACAGGTCTTTTTTTTTTTACTAGTTTGGGAACTGTCATTTGTGCTGAATCACTTTGCATATTGTAACCTTGGATCATCTGTACACTGGTTGCACAGTCCAAAATGTATAGATTACTCTTGAAAAACTCATTAAATACCAACCACTCTCTTAGTTTTCACATCTGCCCCTTCTATATCCAAGTATTAGGAACATCATCTTCTCAAGAAGCTAAACCCTACACCGAGAACATCTGCCCAGATGTGCATTCCTCAGGTCTCGAATATTTATATACAGTAAATACTAGAACCGGAATGCAAACGTGAGAAAAACATGTTGAAAAAAATAACAAAAGCCTTTAAATGCATGAAAGCAATACTTCTGCAAAGTTAGTGTGGCGGTGGAATGCGTGGTTCCAACCCCTCTCTCCTCTCTCTAACTGAATCCGCCAAGTTCTGTTCCTCATTCAGTACACTCATTTCCATCGCATATTTCAGCACACATTATGAGTGGCTGTAATCAGTTTCAAATTAAACTTGAGTCCTCTTTGTTCTGTCAGGGGAAAAGGGCCTCGCTGAAGGGGACGTGGTCGACTCGCTGGCACACTGACGGTGTGTTGGCTCTTGGCTGCTCCAAGATTTAGCCTTCTTGAGGCCCTAGATGGGATTTCATACATTGTGCTTAGGCTGCCTAAATGTTTTCATATGTATTTGCTCAAACTTAGGTTCCTTGTGAAAAAATATATATACACTAGAAAGTTACTGGGTAACTAATTATGCAGCATGAAGCTTTAGTTTTTGTCATTTTCCTAGAAACTGTAATGTGAGGGCAGGGTGAGTCATTGCAGAAGAGTTCAAGTTCGTTAGGGATTTGTTTATGAGTCGAAAGTGTCAAGGCCTAGTGAAGCCCTGCAGTTGGGAAATGCCGTAATTATACTGAAATAGAGGCCACTTGTCCTGGTCTTTGATGTCCAGTTGGTGCAATGCAGGACATGGCACGTTGTGCAAGAAGTGCATTTATTCTTGCGTTTTGAATATCAAATTCACTTTTTTTGTTCTCTCAGTACACATTAAGTTTTTCTCTAATGAAACGATCCACATGCTCTGTCCTTGGAAACCACAGAATGACATCATACATGAGGTTTTTGCATATGTGCTCTATGGTCACCTGAAAACATTTCCATCTGGCATTTCAATTGCATGATCTGTTCTGATTTTTCTATATGTCGGATATATAAAATGTATCACTGTTTCCACAAAACTATTAAGTAGCACAAATGTTTTCAACATTGATAATGATCAGAAATGTTTCTCGTGTAGCAAATAAACATATTATACTGATTTCTGAAGGATCGTGTGACACTGAAGACTGGAGTAATGATGCTGAAAATTCAGCTTTACATCACAGGAATAAATTACATTTTAAAATATACTCAAATAGAAGACAGTTACTTTAAATTGTAGTAATATTTGACAATTTTACAGTTTTTTTTTTTTATATATATGCAAAATTGTATACATCTCTGTGGGCAAGAGTTGTGTATATTGGCGTTTAGGATTGTACTTTTTTAGAAGATTTTAAAGAAAACTGCAATGGACTGAAAGTCTCAAACTGCCAGTCTTTAGTTACGGGGTTTATTCTCACAAATCTTTCATTCGTCTTTGGATTCAGTTTGGTTGAAAACAAAAAATCTTTAATTTAATAGTTGGAATTTTGTTAGGACGATCAAATCTGTAGAACATTTAGTGGTTAAAATAGACCCAACACGCTCCATTTAGTTTGTTGTCCACTAGCCGCACATTTTATAGTG
Organism: Cyprinus carpio; assembly: GCF_018340385.1. Taxonomy (NCBI): domain Eukaryota; kingdom Metazoa; phylum Chordata; class Actinopteri; order Cypriniformes; family Cyprinidae; genus Cyprinus; species Cyprinus carpio. Next base: position 1,401,606 of record NC_056581.1, on the reverse strand, counting down.
TATTTCATCTTTCTCCATTTTATATAAAGCCTAAATGGTTTTTAACGAGAGGCAGATCTTTTCCCCAAAATGGTATCTGGAGACACTCTGCTAACATAAAGCCGTCTAATATCTTTAATTTTCACATTTAACATGCTATTCACAATACTTTTTTCTCAAAAGGCAATAAAACAATCAGAATCTTCTAAATATGCATGCATCTTTTTTGTCTTTCCCCCGAGATCCCTGAGTGGAACTTAAATGTCTTCATGTTTTATGAAGTGTCCTGAAATAAAGCCTTAATCAGCCTGCAAGTAGAGTTTTGTAATAGCATGTGTTGATAGTGACAGTTTTTTAAGTTGTTGATGGAAAAATTCGACACATATTGGACTTGGCAATGCAACAAGTTTGCTAGCAGTCAATTTTTCTACTTAAAGTGGAAAAAATTCAGTTTTAAAATGATTAAAAATAAGGAGTTTCAAATGGTTGTAATCTGTTTGAGGAAGTAAATGCTTGGTAGACATATGGCTTCTATCAATAAGGATAGTCAAACAAAGTTCTGTTTGCAGAAGGTATGATTGTGCTCCAGTGCTTGTGTCTGGATGCTGTACATTTTTTTTTCCCCCTCTCATGCCGAAGACCAGCTCTCTATGAGCCAAGCATGTTGGAACAGTGGTAACAGAATATGTGTGCCGTTTCCCAGCAGGTGTGAGTCATAGGCATAAAGAAAGTACTTTATCTTCTGGAGCGCTACCCTCTGTTTGAGAACCATATACAAATACATATACCTGCAGGCAAAATCCGATACTCTAGCTGTCATGCTGTTTGATGCTTGCCAAACCTTTTACCGACGGATCATCTTCAGTTGTTCGTGAGACCTTTTCTTCATCACGAGCAGCCGGTCAAACAGTATCAGCTCTGCAGGGAGTTGTGTCAATTTTCCACCAGTCTGGGACTGTCACCCGCTTGATACACGTCACTGGAGAACGTTCAACAAGCTATTGAGAGAACTTGATAGTTCAATTCTGGGGGTTATACTCCGCATGACTCACTTGGTGCTGATTGGACATTGAAACCAGACACGAGACTCTGCGGATCAAGTCCCATATTCCTCATGCCAGATACAGGACTCAAGATACACGCTGCTGGTCTGGGCTTAGTGTCGTTTGACATTTATTTGCTTTCGCTTGTTTGCTGAAATGACATGTTGGCCTTGTGGAGTTTTGTGCCGTTCATGATGTGGTAGCTTTTCGAAGTGAGCTTTGGCTCGTACGGCCTCCATAATTATATGCAGCGGGACTGTGGCGCCATTTTAAATGCCAGGCAACCCAAGCTGCTGTTGAGCTGTCATTGTCGATGAGGTCCTTCTGCGGAGAGATCTTGTAATTCCTTGAGCGTTTACTTTCGAAGAGCTTTCACACGGTGCCGAGGTTGTTGGGTCAATGAACGTTTCCAAGTTTGCTTGTATCCATGACTCATGTTTGCGGTATACGGAAACCTCTTGTCGTGATTGGTGTTCTTCACGAGAATGCTCCAGTTCATGACTTCCATGAAAGGCGCTGCTTCCAAGAGAAAGTTTGTGCCATACTAAGTTGTAATCAAGTCTTCAGGCCATGTTTGGAACTGAAGAACAAGGCAATCAATCAGCTGAGGATGCTTTTGTCCTTTTTGTTTAATCCAGTGTTGAGTAAAGTGAGGGTAAGTGTTCACGCACAGTCTACCTTCAAGCAGAACTGGCTGAGGCTGCAATTCTCCCGGGAAGCCAGCCAGAAACTCAGTGAATAGCTGGCATCTGGTAGCCATCTTATTCTGGCCAGTGCCTGAGGAAATTCCAGGCTTGAGTGGCAATGATAGCTTTTTGTAGAGAACTGCTCCGCAGCCTTATCCCCATTTTGCGCCAAATTGATGTCTGTTTTCAAAGCCAGGTCTAAAATGCTCATGATTTGCCTCTTTTGTGAAGACTTTTAGCTGTATCTGTCAAGCTGCACAAACCTTGACTGCGACAAGTCCACAAACAGATGCTGTTTTCTTTCTTTGACTTCTTAGATCATCAGCGTGCTCCATGTAGAAAGGTATCACGGAGGATGGGGGTGGGCAACTCCAAATATGCATGGACTCGCTTGTTTATTTGCTTTCTGTGCCATTACCCAGGCTAAATTTACTTCTGCGCTTCTTTAGAGACACTGGAGTCTTGCAGAAAGGTTGCTGTCTTTATGGATACTGACTGCATTATTATTATTATTATTATTAATTCTGCAACCATAATTGTTGTGGATTCTCTCTGGTCTTCCTGGTTTGCAAGAGTTTTATGCTTGAGCCAAACCTTAAAGGATTAGTTGACCAAAAGATTAAAATTTTTCCATCAGTTACTCACCATTCCAAACCTTTTTAAAGGGATCATGAAATGCCTTTTTAATAATGCATTTTTAATAATGTTCTCTGAGGCCCACTTGTGTCGTTAGCTAGATTTTAACATCAAAACATCATAATTTAGAAGTAATAAGCTATTTTCTATCCTGTTTTTGAGCCTCTCTTCAGATCGGTCTGGTTTTATTGGCAGGCCGCATACAAGACTCAGAAGTAAACGCCCACTGCTGTGATTGGCTGATGGTTTCGCTTATTAAAATAACAGATGGACGCTGCTGTGACGTACTCTGAAAACAACATTTGGGTTAAAAACGTACTCAGTATATATCAAACAGTTGTGAACAGACAATGCAATAGTGGTAAAAGCATGTTTACTCACACTTATGTGTGCGACATTACTGGTGGATCCAATATCATCAGTCTCTCTGAAAAACTGCGTCAAACTGTCTTCGTTAAAAAAAAAAAAAAATCTGCAGTAAAGTAAAGCAAACAAACAAACAAACAGTGTTTCACTGATGCTATCTGGAGCTCTTTCCTAATGTATCACACTATGCCATCAAAATGTGACCGATTCCAAAATTAAGTGTTTTTTTTAGCATGATTTCAAGAAAAGCTGTTTTTGAACTAACAAGACATTTTGAATTCTGAAATTCACAGGATGTTTTTATAGTACACTGACCTGTTATATGTCAAAAGATCAGGAGAAATTTGATTTCCCTGTTAACTTACTTTCTTGGGAAGTCGTGGCCTAATGGATAGAGAGTTTGACTTCTAACCCTAAGGTTGTGGGTTCGAGTCTCAGGCCGGGAATACCACGACTGAGGTTCCCTTGAGCAAGGCACCGAACCCCCAACTGCTCCCCGGGCGCCGCAGCATAAATGGCTGCTCACTGCTCCGGGTGTGTGTTCACTGCTGTGTGTGTGCACTTTGGATGGGATAAATGCAGAGCACAAATTCTGAGTATGGGTCACCATACTTGGCTGTATGTCACTTCACTTTCTTCTGTAGAACACAGAAGGAGAAACTTTGAGTTATGTAATGGTCGTTCTTTTCCAGACAGTTAGGATGAATTGGGATTAGAGCTTTCAAGCTTCAGAAAGGACGCAATGCAGCAACTTTGATTCTACCAATCAAACATTTCTTTCAGGACAGCACCAGTCCTCATTTATTTTAAAAGAATGGGCAGAATATTCTTCAAAAATCCATCCTTTGGGTTTCATGGAATAAATAAATTGCAAAAGGTTTGGAATTACGTGAAGGTAAGTAAATAAGAACAGGAATAAGAATAATCTTCTTTTTAGAAATTGTCGTTGAAGTTTTCGTTACTTTTCTACAGACGTTAATCCAATCTGAACGGTCCACATGAGTTTTTAATGATCTATCCTGCATGTACAGTGAAATCCGAAAGGAGATTGATTGGCTGTTTTGTGTTAGTCAAAGTTACATCAGGTTTTGCTTCCAGATCCAGAAGAAGTTAGAGTCATTGAGGCTTTGCCTTAGGCAGGCTGGCAGTGCACACAACATGATTTCAGTGTTGTTCCCATGGTAACAGAAATTCCAGAGTGTCTTTATAAGATTGAATACTACCAGTTGTTGCCCAACTAGATTTCATCTTGTATCAACATCTGGACAAAGTCCATATCTTGAGACGAGAAACCTTTCCAACTTGCTCTTCCTGAAGTTGGGAACGTTTAAGTAGACCCCTACCTGTTCTCCCAGACTAATGCTGTATATTTGGGCTCAGTTTCTGCAAGCTCTGCCAGTCAACTATCTGTAAACCACACCTTTATCTCTTCAGGGCCCTGGGTGGTCTGCGTTAAAGTTACGAAGAGAGAGCACAAGCCACGGTTCCCGGGTGTATCCACATCCTGGACTGTTTAGCAAACTCTGCCCATCCAAACAACAGGGAAGATTACATGCAGCTTTATTTTCCTTGAATCCCTTGAAACTCGTCTCTTGTTGCAAAGATGTGCTTGAACCGCTCTTTTCTTTTTCTGAAGAAGTGGCCGTGCACCACAGGCAACTCTGGGAAAACGCATCCAATCATCTCAGACCTAGAAGGACACGAGTAGGAAATCAAACCTTTATTTTATTTTTCAAACCTTACCTGTGGCTTTTAAGAAGAGTGTGGTGAAACTACATTAGCAAGACATTAAAGAAATGTTTGTTTTTATGCATTTCATTTATTTATGACAATATGTTTAGACATTGTTTAGCTATTCACAAGTGCCACTGAATTAAAGTCACGTGGAAGGAGTGTTTTAATAATATTATAATACAAAATGATTAATCTGCCAACTAATATAGTATTCTATGGTAGTCTAACTATATTTTTTACTTTTGCTGGTTGGATAGCAATGGGTCATTGGAAAATAAGGAACATCTAATTTAAAACACATGTGCCAAGTTCTTAGAAATGAAACCTTCATGTTAGTTTCACATGGTTAAAAAAAAAAAACCTTTTCATGAAAAGTTAAAATTTAATTCCATGTGGTGTAACCATAACGTATGACGTAAAAACATATTTTTCTTACACTAAAGGGAGTTTTTGGGCAGTCACACCACATGGCATTGTACAGCCTCAACTGACCTTCCCTTGACATTTAAAGGTCACATTATCTGATGTTTTAAGAAACTTTCACATACAGCCATGAAGACACCATATGACACCATTTGTGTGTGTTTGTGTGTGTGCATACAGAACACACACAAATATACATATAGATATATTTTGTTCTGCATATTAGCTTCATGCATTTGCTGGTTGATTTTGGTGGACAAAGGTTTTTAAATATTAGCACTGATTAATATTATACAAATACTGTCTTTTTATATGCAAAATCATTTTGGTTTACTTTATTTGTCATTAAGAACAACTACATTTGTTTTCTCTTATGCTATTTTCAGCTTCCATCACGCAGCTGTTGCCAAAGTGAGATGCTGCCAGCTCAAGTGTTAAAGTTCAAACACATTTTATTTTCCTGGTCATTAAGCTCGGGAGATTAACCTAAATGTCAGTTTTGTCCAGTTGTTGTTCTTCTGTCCTACTGCCCTTTGCAAAGTGACAAATAGAGAAACGTTGCTCACACTGATTATTGATTTAGTCTAAAATGCTCCCGGTGGAGCGCCTGTGCATGCATGTAGGATAGGAAGCTACTGTCACAGAAGAATGCATCAAAACCAGGGCAAATATGCATCACATTCCTCACGTGAGCGTTTCCATTTGTCGGGCTGTCTGTTTTCCATTCAAGCGTGTTGGATGAGTTGGAATGTGCCAAAGAGGGAACACTGTCTATTTTCAGCCGTCCTCTGCATTTTTCCTCGTAAAAAGACTGCATGCTACTTCATGAGTCATCTTTGCGATTTCTGCTCAGACTTGCATGGCTCTGAATGGATCCTAATAATTAGTGCTGGGAAGAAAGACAAACAACTTTGTTTCCTGGATCTGCGTTCAGAAGATGCTGTGAATTTTTGCGTACCAAAAAGTACTTCAAGAAGGTATTGTACTTATTAAAGCGAGGAACAAGGCCACAGGATGTCTTTACTTCTGCACCTTTTATCAACAATGCCTTTTCAATTTTCCATATACAAACATTGGCAACGGCCGATAAGCTTGTGAAGTTGATGGAGATACAAATGTTGCAGCTCAGCTGACACTGAAAAGGATATTATATCAGAAAAAGACTTTCATAGGACTCTTATCACTTGTTATCACAGCACTTCGAGAGTTGGCCTCACTATTGGCAAGCAAACGAGCAAACGCTGAAATTCAGTGGAAAGAAACATAAAATGTTGGCGAGACTTGCACATTCCTTCGCACTTTCTTGGCTGTCTTTCCTACTTTGAGACGACTTGCGTCCCCCAAGTTCCCTCTACCCTCCTTCGCCTTTCATTTTCTCTTCTGCGCCATTGTCTTTCCTACAAAACGATAAGTGACTAAAGACTAAAGGGCTTCCCACTATATTATCACAGTTAGTTACACAAGATGACAAAAAATGCAGTAATGTGAGAAACGACAGCATAATGTGTCAGAAGAGACGTCAAAGTGGTGTGTTTTTTTGTGGTGTAATTTTAATTTTGGTTTTTTTTTGTTTTTTGTTGTGCTACGAAGCATTTTTTTTAACTCCAGTGCTGCATAATTTGAAGCAGTTTTAACACTGATGACAAACTATCATTTGTTTGTTAGCAGCGGTCTTTTCTTTTGGTTTACATCCATTAATGGTAATAATGATGTTGGTGTTCACACCATCTAACACTAGACTCTAACTAAGTAAACTTCTATGCCTTCGCAAACTATTATTCTGTTCAAAACTTAATTGAAATAAAGCTGAAATATACATATTAGATAAAAAAAAATCAACTTAACAATAACAAAAACCCACTAAATGCTGTCTCAGGAACTAAATGAAATAAAATAATTTAAATTTGAAGTATTAAAATGACTAAAACTGAAATAAGAATAAGCTAAATAAAAATATTTAAAAACATAAAATTGCTAAAAATTAAACTAAATGAAAATATAAAAATAAAAGCTGATTAAAAATATAAATATATGCTATAATAGTATATAAATAATACTTAACTAACACTTCTTTTTCAAATGCTAGTTTGCTGCCTCCTTAGCATTATACGGTTTCAGAGATGAAATATTTCAGTTGTAAATTCTCATTTTTTTTCAGTTTCTGGAATATGCAAACTCAACATCTGGTTGGCATATGTGCGTTTGTGTGTGTGTATGTGTTTGTCTTGGCACTGAATATTCATATATGAAAACTTGTGGTTGGAAAAAATTCTCAGAAACCATCACATTTTCATAAATGGTAATTTTAGCAACATTTGGTACTGCTTTGTAATACGGCCTTGTGATGCCATATAAACAAAATGTGAAACTGTGAATGATAGTCTTTCACTGAAGAAGTTTTGCTGCAGGATATTCATATATGTATTGTAACTGCACTTAATGCAAAGACAATGGTTATACGCATTATTAATGTTGCATGTTACTAGTCACTATTAATTGTAATCAAATAATAATAAAAGCATAATAATGATAGTACTGTATAGCCTAAGGTTTACACACAACAGTAATTTGTACCCATTTCTCACAAATTTCTCGTAGTAAGTGTAATATTTCTTTATTTAAAGACTATTAAACCTACAAGAGTAATAGCACTGTCATACTGGCCGTATTGTTGGGAAACGCTGAAGGGTGTTATGGGTACAGAGGGGCTGTTTTTAACATGGATTATCAGCTCTATGTTTATCTTCACCAGATGCGCCATCGTTCTGTTGCGTTCGAGCCAGCCGTCCTGAACAACAACAGGCACCAGACTAAATAATATATAAGGGTATTGCGCTGATATATAATTTACCACTGGCTTGTGGTCAGCGTTTAGCTCTGGGTTTTTCACGCTGTGGGTTTGACATGGGGAAGGTTGAGGGCTTGTGTGGAGGTGCATTTTTGTGGTTGAGGAAAAGTCGAAGCATTGGGTTTGATGGGGGCTGATGAAGCTGGTATTATTTCACATTTTTACGCATTTAGCAGACGCTTTTATCCAAAGCGACTTACAGTGCATTCAGGCTATACATTCTTTATTTATTATTTTTTAACCAGTATGTGCGTTCCCTGGGAATTGAACCCATGACCTTTTGTGCAGCTAACACAATGCTCACAAAGAACCACAGGTGCATCTGCTCTGTGAGAGCTTCGGAAATCAAACACGTCTTACAGCAGAAGAGTTGTTGGTGTTTTGGTATGATCCTGTCTACAATGTAATATTTGTGCCAATGAAACATGTTTTAATCAATTTTATTTGTAGAACTTTATATAGAAATGTAGAAAAAATAACAATTAGCATTTTTTTTACATTATGTATAATAAAGCAATTAAACTAATAAAAAAACAATTTGCATTAACGATTAAACTTATAAGACAATATAATTATATTAAATGATATTGTATTGTAAAAAGTTATAATAAAACTATGTGTGTGTGTTTATAACAATATTAATAAATTGTTAATATAAATTATTTATTTATTAATTGTATTGTTTAATGTTGTTTATTATATATGTGCATATATATTAGGGCTGCACAATTCATAATTGTCAATTATTCCCTTGAAATTGTAATTGCTAATATTAATTACAGTTATCACAATTTACATTGAATGATGTTTATACCATGGTGTGAAGCAAGTGCATGCCGTATTTTTAGGTGAAAATAAAAAAGCTGAAAACACACTAAATGAAAAAAAAAAAAAAAAATATATATAAATAAAAGATTATATATAAAATATATATACAAGATTCAAAAGATTAATTGAATTATTACGTAATTATGGCATACGTAGTTGTAATCATTATTAAAAAAAAATATATATTAATTGAGCAGCCCAAATATATATATATATATTTATATATATGTGTGTGTGTGTGTGTGTGTGTGTTATAGTATTGTCATTGTAATATTGTATTGCCAGATAATATTACAGATTTTTGTTTGTTTAATTAGTATGTATAGTTTTCTTTTTCTTTTTCTTTTTCTTTTTTTTTTTTTTTGACTGCACATTGAAATTAAGGCCTGATATTAAGTGGTTTTACTTAGAGTTGACGGTATATTTGGCAAAACTGTACAGATTTTTACAGTTGTTTACCAATACCAACATAAAAAAAATAAAAAATCCATTAGTATTGACAACATTTCTCCCTGAAACAGCCGCTTCACACTGTTCACACAGTCCAAACACTGTTTAAATAATGATACAGCTTTTTAGTGGTTTTAAGGTCAGTGGCGTTCATCAGACCAGCAGAAAAACACTTGACTCTCGGAAAAGCTTGGTGATAACATGCAGAAGCTCTTTACTGAATGTGAAAGAAGCTGCACCTCACTGCTGAATCTGACAGCCTCTTGAGAGTGGAGAGCATGGAGGCCATCCAGATAACAAACTACGTCAAATAAGAGAATAAACACCGCTGCCCTCAGGTTTGGACCTGAGACTCACGTGTACAGGATTTATCACACGTACTGTGAGATTAAAGTTGCAACTCGCATTATGAGACTTTTACGGGATCATTAGTCTGTGTTTCAGATCAATAGTGAGCGAAAAACATTGTGGATCGGTGCAGCCCTGCTATAATGTAGCATAAAAAGTGAAGGGTAACAACTTCAGCCTGTGGTTTTGAGAAACCAAACACTTCAGACATTTTCAGATGCAGTGAGGAAAATTCCTATGTTCCCAATTACCAAGAGATGAGAGATAATAATGATGGCTAAAACAAATGGAAATGGAAACACTGCTCTGTAGGTGGTAGACTTACTTTTCCTCACTGGAAACTGATTTACTGTGGAGTCTTTCATGCAGCGTGCCTGATAATGATAATGAAAATGATAAAGGACAAACCCAGGGCTTAACTACCTAAGGGTTAAGTGTGTGTTACTCATTGAAGCATCATTGGGAGTACTGTCACAGTCATGGACTTCTTTTTTGTTTTCATTTAGTTTCTATCGTCCTGATTAGTTATTCAGTTCACCTGTGTTTGATTAGTTATCCTCTTCACCTGTCTGTCCCTCGTATCTCACCCTACTTAAGTTCCCCTTTCAGTTCAGTTAGCTGCTGGTTATAAGTTGTGAATGCTTCTTGTGTAAGCCTGTGTTTTGTATGAATCTTCATCATCTTGGATTAGTATTAAATGTTATTTGTATTACCTTCGTCTTTGTGCGCCTCCTTTTACAAGAGCGTGACAGTTGTGCAGTTTAAAAATTACACTATTTTCTTTACAAAAAAAAAAAAAATCAAAAGCTGTCCTTTTGTTTTGATTATGTGTAAATCACCACACGTTGTGGTTTTAGCACATCACTTGTCCAAACTGACAGCAGTTGATGTGTCATCATGTGTGAGTCATTGAGACAATGTGATTTCATTAACAAATGTATGCTCTGTCTGGAGCTAAATATGGGAAGGTGATGCTCTGAAGTAAAAATAAGCATTGAAGTGAACATTGAGCAACAATGTGTACTGTGACTGTATTTTAATTCTTACACCAAATAGTTTTGCTCTAAATTTCAGCATCATTATTTGATGTTGTTGGCAGTAAGGAGCTATGACAATGACTTTTTAAATGTTTGTAAGATGGATAAACGCCACATTTAAGACACAAAATACCTTAAAGTTAAAGCCAACTGTAAAGTAGTTGCTTCAGATTTACATTTACTCACTTGGGAAAAAAAAATAAAAATAAATCCTTTAATAAAAAGCTTGAAAAATTTCTAGCATTATAGAGCAAGTATCGTAACACTTTACAATAAGATCCAATAAAGTAACATTAGTTAATGCATTAATGAGCAACAATGAGTACTACAGTTGTTACAGCATTTGTTAATTATGTTTTTGTAGTTAATAAAAATATAACTTCATTATTTGTTCATGTTAGCTCCATTAAATAATAGATATAACTTTTGATTAAAATGCATTGGAAAATTTTGTAATTAACATTAACTAATGTTAATAAATAGTATAGAAGATATTTTCATTGTTAATTCATGTTGACTAATGAAATATATAATGTTAATTAATAGAACCTGATTATAAAGTGTTAGCTAATAAAAAAAAAAAAATCATTAATTACATTACATTAATCAATTTATAATTGTTATTGTTTTCTAATGTCATTTAGTGTTGAAATATATAATGCGTATAAAAAAAAAAGGAAAAAGAAGAAGAACTGGACTTGTGATTACGTTATTTAATGTTCAGAACTTTCACTTTCATTTTATCACTTTCATTTGGCAATACTTTTCCGCCATTAATGAACTCTCCCAAGTCTTGTTGTGAGGTTTAGTGACTAAAGGTCTTGGATTGTGAAGATGTTTCCTGCATTTACTTTTCTTTTCATCAGGCTTTAGAAACATCCGTTTCTCATAAAATGATCCCTGCTAGCCAAAATTCCAGCCGCACGTACAGTGGGTATACAAAATCATCACCCCTCTTTAAAATAATCACATTTTGTGGGTTAGGGCTTTTTGTTTATGTTTAATCCAGCTGTATTTAATCATCTTATAACATCTAAGTGAAAGTTATAACTCCACCATGTCAGAAAAGAGAGTCCAGACCTTAACCCTGGGGGTAATTCTTTTCTGTACCCACTGTATGACAGATGTACCCTGTCAATTACAGGATTTGTTCAAAATGTTTACAGTTTGTTGATACAAGGCTCCCTGAGGCCATATTTCAGATAGCAGACCTTTTTCATTTGACGTCATGACCCAGAATGTCCTCAACATTTAATGAATGCAGATGGACTTGCAAAAAACTTCCCAGACTTCAGCAGAACTGTTAAAAATCATTCATGGGAACACTGGTTTGTGGAGATGTTTATTCTCTGTGCTGTGTGTACGGAAATATCCGACGCTCATGCACGTATTCCCATGATGTCTTGTTTGCCTATATCCAAATTAGAGCAGTGAATTATTGTGTTGTTTCACAACCTGGCTGGTTGCCAAGCAGGTGGACCGTTTACTCTTTAAATGGGACTTCCCCTTGAGTTACTCTTGTTTTATTCTCCCTTACAGATGCCCGGTTTAGTGTCATGCCTTGGAGATCTAATAGTCACTGGAATCATCATCCTCTTCTCTGACCACGTCCAGTCAGAGATATGGACCAATGAAGGTACGATCTGCTTTTATTTGGGCCAAAGTGCTTCAGGATAGCTGGCCACGTTAGCAATGTTGTTGTTGCTAGTATTTGGATTTGTGTCAACATATGGAACTTGTCAAAGTCTCTGTAGCATGTCTTTGTTTAGACAAAGCAGGATGAAAATATACCAAGCAACTACACCACATTTAGCATGTGCAAGCTTCATTTTAATCCATACCAGAAAAAAAAAAAAAGAAAGTCTCTCCTCAAGTTTTCAAGTCGAATACAGGGCCCTATTATACACCATGGGGCCAGGCGCGACAAATGTTTTTTGCTAGTTTCACGTCCTGTGTCACATTGTTTTAATATCAAAAGCATTCCCTCCTTTTGGACCATACGCCCAGTGTTTTCAAGCATTTTTAGATTTATTCCAAAATAAGAACTCAAGGCAGTAACAATTTAAAAGATATATCGTATTTGTGAGCTGATGTTTAGCTGTTCAAGAGTCAAATAAATGTTAGGTCATCAAATCTCGGTAAACACTGCTCACAGTGTCACTCTGACGGCTGAAGGTCTGGAATCCACGGCAGCTTTCACTGGCCAAGGCCCGCCCATGAGGCCGTTTGACCGACATGTCAAATAACCAATCATAGTTCGTTTCATATCACGTTTCAACGTGTGGAAATGTCGCCACAATAACAGACCGGTGTGTAAAACTCTCAAACGTATTTTAAAGATTCTTTAAGTATTTCACATACTTTTGAATCTCCAGTGTTTAGTTGATCCTGATAAGCACTCGTTGTCACAGTTGTAAACATGGCGGCTTTCTTCTTTCGTGAGGAGGTTTGGCGTCACAGCATCTTTGTTTCTAGGCGGAACGTTAAAAAACATGACACGCACTTCTACCGGAAATCCTGTGTAATTCAACCAATCTGATGACGACTTCGAAACTCCTGGAGTGTTTCCACTTTTGTGTGCCATATGCATCAGACGTTCAGCCAATGGTCCGTGGGCATGACGTAGGGCTGGGCGATATATCTAACGATATGATCATGCGCATCTAGTCAGTAAATCTGGTTCCTTGATTACCGCTAAATCGCCATCACCTGCTTTCAAATGGAGCGGCATTTAATAGACAGAGCCGTAGATCACTGACAAGGTACGCAATATCACGTTCATTATCCCAGATGAATCGCCTTCGATAATGAACGCGATATTGCGTACCTTGTCAGTGATCTACGGCTCTGTCTATTAAATGCTGCTCCATTTGAAAGCAGGTGATGGCAATTTAGCAGTAATCAGGGAACCAGATTGACTGACTAGATGCGCATGATCATATCATACCCCTGTTCACATGGATCCACAAAAATAGCTAAAACACTGTATTATTCATGCCAGGCCAGTAGGTGGCGACGTCACCATTTTCACAAATTCACAATTACACAGAGACGATAATGGTATTGTTCACCCGTTTTCAAAAGTTTGCATTTTCAGGCCACCAAAACACCTTTGTTGTGTAAATGAGCTGCCAAAATGCAAAATGTAACCTTCCTCCATTCATTCTCGGGGGAGCTGCTTTTTAATCTGATATTTTGTAAGATTTGCATAGTTTTAGTTTTGTACTATTTATTATTACCATTTATTATTTATTCCAGTTGAGAAGGCCTCCTTGGAGGAAATGACCCCAAATTAAAATTGAGAAAACAGAAAACAGGTTATTTATAGAGGTTCCGCCAAAAATATATATTAATTTGAACAAAATAATTAAAGAATCATTTTGATGAATGAGTCAGTGTCTCATCCATAAAGACTTGTTTCCTTGTTGGATGAATCAGCGTTTGTGAATGATCTTTTGAATTAATGATTCAGTGACAAATGCTTTGTTGCCAGCTACAGGCGTACTGAGATAACCTACAGTATACAACACATACAAGTGTAAAAATGATTTCAAAAAGTTCATTTTACTCTATTTTGCTACCACAGACATCAAACTATAAACTTGTATCCCAGTTATCCTGTTGTTTAAAGGTTTGTAACACAGAATGTGTGGTTAAAAAGTTTGTGAAGCTGTTCAAGTGCAGATTTAAATGTTGTCTTTGGTATAATGCCTGTTTCATCAGATTTTTGAAAATGTTTTTTGAAAACTCTATTCTGCTCACCAACGCTGCATTTATTTGACCAAAAATAGAGTAAACGGATAGCATAAAACCACGTTAGCATTCAAATGCTGTTGCTGTTAGTATTTGGATTTGTGTTCCAGCATATGGACCTCGTCACAAGTCTTTGTAGCGTTTCTTTGTTGACAAAGCAGGATGGTATTATACAGAGCAACTAGAGCAGATAGCATAAAGTTTTATCATGTGACAATTAGATTTGAATCCAAACCAGGAACATAGCCATGGCTTTGTTTTGTGGAACAGAAAACTTCTCTGTTTAAATCCCCAGTTCTTCATTGCCGCACATATGGATTGCTCAATTAATGCATGCAGCTCTGCTCTGTGTGTGTTATGGCTGTGATTTCGCTGGCCAGAGAGGGAGAAATTTGAGAGATGTTGTGGGATTTCAAATAAAATGCTTTTGCCAGTATTTCCTGAAAGCCGACATTGAGCACGAGCGTTTCTTGAGCGCAGTTAGACCCTGGGCACTGGATCGACGCCACTCTGTGTGTGTGACTCTGTGCGTGCGTGTGTGTGTTCACTCTTTGTTTAACTCTTGGCAGTAAATGTCTGATATAAATACTGAAATCTGACTAGGCAGAAAAGCACAGTAATGTAAACACCTTGATTCTTGCTATAGAATCTCTGCAAGCCTTATAATGATGAACGGATGAAGCGGTGCAGTTTTGAGGAAGCGACTCTTAAACTGGAGCTTGTCAAGCTGCATATAATTTAAAGTCGTTGAAATGCAGTCAAACTCCCATTGCAAAATAATTGCATTATAGTCTCAGCCTGACTATTAAATATCAGCACAAAATCTGGCCCACTTTTCAGCTCATTCTGGCCAAGAACATGCCTGACTGTCTCTGTTTGATGTCACCAACCACAGATTTCACTGCGTTCCAAATGGGATAAATTTGGCACTTAGTAGTGAGAACAATCATGGATGCAGCGACGTGCTCGAAGCTTGTCACTTCAAAGAGCTCTTTTTGAATGAAGGATTTCGAAGGGTACAACTGATGGACACTTTTCACTCCCATGATTCTATGCACATGTATGTGACACAAGGAACTTTATTTTTTCTCTCTGCTGCACCCTTCATCCCAAAGCTTTCACTCTGAAGGGTATTATTATTATTATTTAGCATTTCCTGCAAAGATGTAAAATACTGTTCTTAAATGATTGCAAGGAATCAGCAAAATAAATAAATAAATACATACATACATAAATACATAAATAAATAATGTTTGGATTTTGGACTGTCTGGAAACGTAGACAAATCACACTTATGAACTATTATTATTTATAAATTGTTCACAATAAAACTAAAACTATGAGAATCTGTTAAAATTTTGATGAAAACAAAAATGCAAATGCACATAAATATACAGAACCATTCAAAAGTTTGCATTCTTCAAGTTCCACAAAAATAAGAGATTTTAGTTAATTATTTAATGGATATATTTTTTTGTAGTATTTTGTAGCACATTTAATTTCTTTTTGAAGGGAAAAATAATCGTTATTATTCTGCGTTTATGTCAGTCTTTGCGGTATATGCATATCTAAACTGTATAATTACCATGTATAAATAAACACACTTTCCCCACCACTTTTTGGTCTCAGTCTTACATGTGTAAAGGTGTTTATACATGATGATGTTTGCACACTGTTAATGTGATATTTCACTTGGACTGTATTTCAGTTGAGACTTGTTATGCATAAATTATGAACCGATACATGTATAAATGTTTTAAAACCTAAATGGCTAAATAAATAAATAAATTGCATGTATTTAACATGTTAACTTTGATTGCCCTAATAATGTTATATATTTTTATTTTATTGATTTTACAATTTTTTTGATTTCATGTACCATTGGCTGGTTGATAACATAATCACTTGATGACATGTCTGTTGTCACTTCTGGAATAGAGCAGCTCACATGTCTCCTGCTTTCAGTTTCAGATGTCCAGTTCGGTAGACTGGGCTCCAGGGTCGTGCTCACATGCGGAGGCGCTCACGACGGGTACGTTCCCCAGTCTACATTAAGCCTTGCTAGAGCTCCATTAGAGCTAAGCTTTCCTGTGAGGAGTGATAATAGTGTGCTTAACCACCCTCTGCAGGGGCACGGGGCCAGTCCTTATAGGGTTTGGACACATCGAGGCTATTTACTGTGGGTAAGGGGGGCTTGACTCCCCAGCCTCAGATTTTGGCAAGCCTTGTGTTTGAAATTAATGCATATTTCTTGCCAATAAAGACACTATCCAAGAGAATCCCAGTGCCAAAAATAAGATTTGCACAACACCCGATACACAGGTCCAGTTGGTGTTGATAGCGGTTATTTTGTAGGGCTATCTTTGATTAGAGTAGGTTTACAAGGAAAGCAGGTGAAGGTTCATAATGGAGATGTTTTGACTCTGAGTTTTGGATGGGTTCGCAGGTCTCCGGTGGCATGGCAGTTCAATGGGA
>NC_056581.1:0-12500 GCF_018340385.1 Cyprinus carpio | reverse complement strand
ACTCACACACTCTCACTGTCACACTCACACACTCTCTCTCTCTCTCTCACACACACATTAAAGCTTCTCTTTTGTTGACAACAGCTAATTTATTTCAGCTAATCGTGCAGCCCTCTTCGGGTCATGAGGCTACACCAGCTGAACTTATTGTAGACATGAGAATCCACAACACGAGCCACAGTCCTGATTTTGGTATGTTTGTGCTTGTGTGGATCTGTATTAAGAGTTTGTTTGTTTCAGAAAACCCTGCGAGCGATGCTGGTCTACACTCCCTGTCACTCGGCGTCAGAGCGGACGCGATTACAGCAGCTGCTGCGGCCTGTGGTGGACACCATCCTGCTCAAGTGTGCAGATGCTAACAGGTACTCGCTTAAGAACAGCTCTGACTGTGGCTTGAGAAACCAATTCATCAGAACCCATCTGAACACAGTCAGAAGTGCTGATATGCATCAAATCATATCTAGGCTCTGAAGTTAACGGGCTGTCGCCACCTAGTGGTCAGGCGCTGTAACAGACAGATAAATAATACAGGCTGGTGTTTGTTGAAGTGTTAATATTAGGATTTTATTTAAGTTATCAGTTTGAAATCTAAATGGACACTATTTGCTCCACTGCACCTTCCTGGCCTTATTGTAAATTATATAAAGGTGTGTGTTATTTTAAAGTAAAAAATGGTTGTCTTTATAATCTTTCATTGTTGTTTGCTCAAAAACATTTTTCAGTGGGCATCACTACAACCTAATATTTTTCAGTTCTGCTTTTCATTGTCCAGTCAGTACTTGATGGATGATTTTTTTTTGTTTTTTTGGAATATTCAGAAAACATTGTTGAGATTGTTTTTTTGTGTTTAGTGTTTTTGTTATTTTTTTTTGTTCTTATTCTCATAGTTGAGCTGTTCGTCTGTACTTTTCTGGTGTTGTGGAGATGTCAAATGGGGGAGCTCGCTGTGGGAAGAGAAATCCTCAAAGCAGGTACAAAATATAGCTGTGACAGTTGAGTGTACTGTATAATGTGACCCACGCTCCACACTTTCTCTTTTTGGTGTTTTCAGTATGAACACACCAATCACAATATATTACAAGGTGGCATAGAATAGTGCACAAGTACGCAAATTGGGATGCACCTATTTGTTTGCTTTTCGATAAAGACGTTTTCATCTCTGATTGTCCATCAGGCTCTATTGGTATTGGTGGAGTTGACTATGTCCTGAACTGTATCTTGGGCTCTAAAACGGAGGCCAGTAACTGGCAAGCACTGCTGGGGCGGCTGTGTCTGATCGACAGGCTCTTACTGGAGTTTCCTGCTGAATTCTACCCTCATATCGTGTCTGGAGGAGACTGTGACCAGGCCCAAAACGTTGTGGAGAGGTACAGAAATGCATCCTAATCTTACTGTGCTTCTATTCTTTATTTTATATGAACCATTTTAAAGACGTGTCATTTTTGCAACCCTGTTAACCATTTTTATGGGACACTGATATATTTTCAACTGATAAAATGTATGTGAGCATAAAAAGGAAATCAAATTTGTGCAGTTGTAAAAAAAAAAGAAAAAAAAATGCAGGATTGTAGATTTATCTCTAGTCTTGCATGGCCTGACTGACTGATGGCATGATTTCTGGACTCAGCAGCTTTCATTGGCCAACATGTAAAGCAACAAATCACTGTAAATGTTGTTCAGCGTCTTGTTTAGGGATGTGGAAATGTAAGGTTGAGGTTGCTACAATAATGCAACCGATAAATAGGGGTGCACGATAAATATCGGCTGATAATTAATGCGCATCTCGTCAGTAAAGCCGATTCTGGTAAATTCCATCAGGTGTGTGATTGCACAGAGCAGCTGTTACTACACAGAGCCGTTGTTAACTGACAAGCTGCACAAATCCACGTTCATTATCAGCATCTACACAGATCCGTTGTCATTTTACAAGTTTTTCGTGTACTCGTAGTTTATCTGTGTTTATGTTGGACTCATTGTATTTAGTGGAATATGCTTTACTGACGAGATTATCAGCCTACTGATAAATCATTCATTCAAGAACGTCGTCTTCAGTCATCAAGAGTCTATGCCGTGAACTTCACATACTTCTGAAAGTCCAGCATTTGTAGTTGATCCTAATAAGCAATCATTGTCACTAGGGATGTCCGAGCCATTAAATATTGAGTATCTGCCGATACAGAGTCCCGATCAGATACTTGTGTATTCCTAGTGTTTGATGCACAATTAAATTACATTAAAGATATTCAAATCTATCCAATGTTTATGCAGAGAGTAAAAGCTATATATATTAAAAACAGTCCATATAGGTTGGATTATATATATATAGCTTGCTCTCTATGTATGTATTTGCACATACTATATTAAGAGATTTGTGGAATATAGAACCAATGATATAAACTTGTATATTAATAAGAAGAAGAATTGCAACATGAAGGGAAATAAGTGGAGATATGGTTAGAAAACATTAAGCTCGCAGTGTCAGAATGGCACTCTGTCAGTCAAATCTGAAGCAAGATGCAGCTCATAGTAACGTGTAATAACAACGACGTCTCAGATAGTCTGACAGCAGATAAAAGTAAGCAGTAAATAAATGAGTGATGGTTTCAAAAGTTGTATTATATACACTGAACATTGAAGCTCAAATGCATTTCTTCTTTTGGTTTTTATGGTGGCTGAACACACACTTGTTCGTGTTTTTTACTAATTGTGGTTGGCAAATCTACTGGAAGGTGCAAAATGCAGCCTACTGCATGACAGCTGACGTAAAATAGGGATCGGGTTTAAGAGAGCCGATACCGATCAGTTAACAAAATGCTTGATCGGCACCGATCCTTGAGATAATTGTCACAGTTGTAAACATTACAGCTTTCTTGTTCCATGAGGCGGTTTGGCATCATGACAGCTTTGTTTCTCGTCAAAGAAAGCCCCACTGAATGTCTTTTTTAAATCCTGTAGAATTCAACCATTCAGATGACGACTTTCCAGTCGTGTTTCCCATTTTGTGTGTCTTATGCAACAGACATTCAGCCCACGGTCAGTCAAACTGAATCGGGAGTTTAAGAATCATGATCAAAACTAATTGGGAAATCTCTAGTGATGCCCATCACTCAATAAGATTGATCGCTAGACTGGTATCTGTTCGCTTTTTATGTAGTATTTGGCAGTAATAATCATCATGTCTTAACAGGGTTGCAAGCAAAACACAGGACACAACACAATATTCAGTTTTTGATCATTAAAACGAATTAAAAATGTAAAGGGAAGCCAGTTTGCACCGTCTTTGTACAAAGTGCTTTACTGTATTGTTTTATTATATTTACTTTGAAGGTACCAGAAGCTGCTGCCTCTTCTGAGTTTCGCGCTGCAGTCCATCGATAACTCTCACTCCATGGTGGGTAAACTCTCTCGCCGGGTCTTCCTGAGCGCCGCTCGTATGGTAGCGCGTGTGCCTCATGTCTTCGTTAAGCTCCTGGACATGCTCAACATCACCAGCTCCACTCACTACGCCCGCATGCGCCGGCGTCTCCTGGCCATCGCAGAGGAGATGGACATCCTGGACGCCATCCACCTGGGACTAGACGACCTACAGACAGTGCACAGTTCACACTCCAGCGCTTTCCTCGGACCCGCAGCCCCCCATAACTCCCCGTGTGCCACCGAAAGAAGCTCTCCCACCCCTGATCTACAGCAGCCCACCGCCAAGGTGGCGCTTTCAGGTCAAGCCAGTTCTGCTCCTGTGGACGATATAACCGAGAGACTCTCAAACGTCGTCACAAGCCCTGCTGAGTTTCCAAAGCCCCCCGTTCAACCCCGAAACAGACCCGTGAGTCAGTGTTTGAACTCCCCGTCATCTGGTCAACCCCCAAGCCTTCCTTCTCTGTCCATGGCCAACGCCTCAGCCTTCCCTCCAGAAAACCCCAAAGCCCTGCCACAGAGTTTTATGCCCAACAAGCTCACCCAGTCCTCACTGAGTACTCAGCACAAGAAGGGATTAAATGGAGGCGTCTGTGGCAGTAAGGAGCTGGAGAAGCTGCCTTCTCCTGTGTTTACCCAAGCTCTGCCACTGCCCTCGAGTCAGATCCACCGGCCCAGACCCACTCGCCCCTCTCCCGCTGCCCCATCTGACGGAGCTAAAGCTTTAAACCCAGGGTCGAAGAGCAACATGAAACTGGACCTTCAGGAGGTCAGGTCCGGCGGATCCGCTCTCATCCCCAGCGAGGACTCGGTCTTCACTCCAGTGGAGGAGAAGCTTCCCGGTCTGGACGCCTCGGCCGATCTCAGCTCCAGCATGGAGGACCTGTTGGAAACCTCCATCCCCGCGGCGGACAGCACGGTCACCTTCCAGTCCGAAGTGGCGGTGCTGTCACCAGAGCAGGCCAACACAAACAACGACGCGTACAGCGAAGACGTGACCCAGAACCAGAAGTGCAAGGAGAAGATGGAAGCTGAGGAAGAGGAGGCGCTCTCTGTGGTAATGGCCATGTCCGAGTCGCAAGACGCCCTGCCTGTCATCCCGCAGTTACAGGTGGAGAAAGAAGAGGACGTGATCATTATTCAGGTGGATGTAAGTGCATGACTTATATAGTACACTTTGCCCAAAAATGAGGCTGAATCATTTATACACTGTTGGAAAAAAGGTGCAAAAACTCACCCTTTAAGTGTATAAAACAACTTGTCACTGGGTCAGTGCCCTTAAAAGGACAACATTGTATCTTCTCTTCCTGTAAAAAGGACCTGTGAACCCTTTACTGGTAAATAAGGTACAAACATGTCCCTTTTAGGGTAACAAGCTGTCGTAGCTCTTAAAGGTAGAGGTTTGATGCCACTGTATTTAGGTTTTAAACGTTGGACAAATCATTCAGTTTTAATGCAAGTTGTAAAGTCTTATGCAAGCACTGCTTGTGTATCATTTTAAGATCAAACAGTGTATTTGGCTTCATTTTTTTTTCCCATTTTGCTTTTAATGGTCAGACGCCAGAGACTCTGCCTGGTCATACCAAAGCAAAGCAGCCATACAGGGAGGGCAAGGAATGGCTCAAAGGTCAGCAGATTGGCCTGGGTGCCTTCTCGTCATGTTACCAGGCTCAGGATGTGGGCACTGGCACTCTGATGGCTGTCAAACAGGTGAGAATATCTGACACACACCACACAGCACTTCATGTGAGAGTTTCACCATGGATTTGTGATCTATTGCATCCTCACCGTTACTGATCAATCCTACCTTAGCAGATTTCAATGTCTAGCATTTTCTCAGACTAGTCTTTGCACTTTCCTAACATGTTTAATGAGGATCTTTGTGTGCTAGTTCTAAATGCAAATACACAAAAATGATCCAAAACTGCTTTGAGACGATGTTGTCTGGTCCCTTATAACGACAGTGACACAAGGTATATGCACAGGCACTAAATATAGGCACAAAGGGGGCAGAATGGGATTTGTTTTTGGCAGTATTGAATGAACATACTATATGCAGACATAATGCTTGATTGTGATTTGTTTTATTCTTCAGGTGACGTATGTGAGGAACACCTCCTCAGAGCAGGAAGAGGTGGTGGAGGCACTACGAGAGGAGATCCGCATGATGGGTCTCCTCAACCACCCCAACATCATCCGGATGCTCGGGGCAACCTGTGAGAAGAACAACTACAACCTGTTTGTGGAGTGGATGGCAGGTTGGTTGTCCGCAAAACATGCCACTTTTAAACCAAGCAGCTTTCTTTTGGTCATGGTGGTGCATTTGCATGACTAACTTTTGCTAAATCTGTCCTCGCACAAATTCCCAGTTGGCTGGATTTCGCCTGCTAAAATGACAGAACAATGGCAAACGTGATCGCACCTTAAAAGCAGTAGTTATGTTGGGATCTCACAGCGTATTAATACTTTACCAAGAGCTCTTTTTGGCTAATTTCCTCTTTGCAAGCAACACTTTTCAGTCACTGTTTTCCCCGATTTTGTCCTGGTCCATAAAAGTCATACTTGGGCTCCTGTTTTCTTAGGTGGCTCTGTGTCTCATCTCTTAAATAAGTATGGTGCCTTTAAGGAGGGTGTGATCATCAACTACACCGAACAGCTCCTGCGAGGTCTCTCCTACCTCCACGAGAACCAGATCATCCACCGTGACATCAAAGGTAAGCTTCTGGAGCACAGCTAAGGGAAACACTGCTGCTGTCTTTCTACTGGCAGCTCTCTACATTGGCAGTATGTCACTAGGTGCATGTTCCCATATTCACAGTCATCTTATAACCTGTGCAGGTGCCAATCTACTAATAGACAGCACGGGCCAGAGGTTGCGGATAGCTGATTTTGGGGCAGCGGCACGGCTGGCTTCGAAAGGCACCGGTGCGGGGGAGTTTCAGGGTCAGCTCCTGGGAACCATTGCCTTCATGGCTCCTGAGGTAAACATTTGAGCCTCTTCACTACAGTCAAGGGTTTAAACGTTGCATGTGTGGTTTAGTGTTGTAGAAAGTCACACACATAATATTAAAGCTAAGTTTCACAACTTGCATTCAAATGGGACACAGTATGTTGCTTTGGCAAAGATTCTGTCAATATGCAGCTATTACAGCCAAATTATAGATCCATCTGGTGTTAAACTCACGTTGCTTGAATCTATTTAAACTACTTAAAAGAAGTTAGCCTGCTCAGACCGTGCTCAAAGCTCTGGTGGCTTGGTTGGAAAATGAGAGACTGAGAGAAAGAGAGACCTTCCCAGACAAAAGAAAGCTTGTTCATTCTGAAGAGGTTCAGTAATGAATGCGCTGCCGGGGAGGCAGGGCCAGCTGAACTGCTTCCTAATTAAACAGAGTTGGGGCACACAATAACAACAAGGAATTAAGGGGTCGGCCAATTGTGGCTGCCTTAAAAGAACTGCCGTTTACTTTCTTTTCATGTTACTCAGAGATCTAAATCCACTTTGTCCTGTTTTCCCGACTGGCCACGTAACCCTAAACACCAGACTTGACCAGGGTTTTGTGGAAGGACATTGACATTTAAATGTCCAGAGCATAGAGAGAGTTATGACTTCTGAATACCTGGTGTGGAGAAATAAAACATTTGAATTGGCTCGGTTCATCATTTGAATTGCCGGCTGATGTCTTCTGTTATTTGTTTTGTTTGGGTCTCTTAATTTAAATGTACTGTCAGTAAGTCAGTTCTTTAGCTGGTTAACCCTTGTGCGACCTTTTGGGCATTTTTGTCCTTTTCAGTTATTTTATTTTTTTTATTTTTTTTATAATAATTTTTCCTGTGTTATTGGCAACTGCATAAATTTTGGCACAGGCGTGTATTTTTATTGGAATTTTACTATTTTACTTCCATTTCCTTTAATAAATCTGTTTTGCACTAGGTACACACAATTTTTCCTTTCAGGACCTTAAGGACAAAAATGTCCCCATTGAAACCCATTAAAACTGCTATTTTTAATCGCAGTGCCATTTAACTGTAAAATTATGAAATTTTTGTTAATAGGCTTTCATTCTGCTTTAAAATTATTATTATTATTTTTTTTTTTTTTTTTTTTTTTTAGATGTTGCAAGTTTTTTCAGTTTTTTCATGTTTGGCATATAATGGATTTATTCCTGTTTTCTGCTTCTGCATATTATAGAGCCAATTAGATAAATAATGTCTTTGCATAAAAAAAAAAAAATGCATAAAAAAAAATTGTGTGTGTTATGGCTTTATTTCATTTATATGTGTATATATATATGTATGTATATGGTAAAGCCGGTTCCGTGATTAGCGGTAAATGTCTGTCACCTGTTTTCAAACGGGAGCGGCAGTTAATACACAGAGCCGTAGTTCACTGACAAGCTACGCAAATATTCTGTTTCATAATTTAGATTAAGCGCATTCGATTATGAACACGATATTGCGTAGCTTGTCAGTGAAATATGGCTCTGTGTATGAACTCCCGGTGCATTTGAAAACAGGTGACGGATATTTACCGCTAATCACGGAACCAGCTTTACTGATGAGACACGCATGACAAATGCATGCGATTAATCGTGCAGCCCTAGTGTGTGTGTTGTAAAATTTGAGAGAGAAAAACTCTAATCACAAATCACTGCAAATCACAAATCCAACCACTGGGTGCACCAGTGGAGTTTTGCTGGCGTCCAATGGGGAAAATTTGGTACTGCGCCCAAACAAAATCTTACTGAAAGCTCATTTTTTGAGATATCAACCTCAAATTTGGAGCACAACTTTTAGATTTATGGCTTTGATTTTCTAGCATGATGAAAAAATCTAAATACGCACATCCAAAAAAAGTCTTGACCAGGTGCAAGATCAAAGGGTAAATCAAAAAATAGAAAAAAAGTCTGCACACTGTTATGCTCCCTTTATTCAAAACACACCTGTGTTTGCCTGACGAAGGTCTTTGACCTAAACGTTGCTATTTTTAACTTTTTGAATAAAGGGATCATAACAGTGTGCAGATCTTTTTTTCTATTTTTTGATTTTCTAGCAGTCATTGAGTTTCATAAAATATATATTTTATATAAAATATTGTTTATAAATTATTTTTATAAACTTAAACCTCTATAACTTTTCTTTTGGTTTCACTTTTTAAAGTTTTTTTTAAACTTGACTCTGTGCTCCCAAGTTTCAAATGTTTATGACAGTTTTTTGACATGGACATTTTTGTCCACTACAGACCTATGTGTAACTTTTTTTAATTGACGCACAAGGGTTAAAGCAGTTACAGAATACTGTGTATATTGTATATAGCCAGTGCGCTCAAAATGTGGCCCGCAAACCATTGTCCTGCCTAAATACGAGGGAGGTAACTAGGATGTAACTAAGTTCTCGGTAAAAAAATCGAACCATACCATTCTCCACCTACGGTTCACACGCATGGGAGGCATCTTTATATCATATACTATCATCAGCGTGCAAATATTGAGTGCTCTTTCAAGACTTGTGCATGAATGGACAAATTCACACAAAAATGATGTCATCATGCCTGTCTTGGTGTGTATCATAGTAGAATGTACAGTATCAGTGTACTGGATCCGTGCATTGTCTAAAAGTGACAGGTGTAATTTAATTCAAACAGCAAAAGACAAAGAAATCACTTTAATAAGGATTCCACTTAAATTTATAGTCAAATATGCAATATTATTTTACATTTGATTACTTTATTCAATTTCTGTACCTAAAAATTAATGTTAGACCTACCTAAAAAAAAAAGTGAAAAGCACTGTTTATTTTATTATTTGTTTGTGCTGTTGCTTGTAGTTAGATTATTTGTTCTTATTTTCTTTATAGTCCTTTTTCCCTAAAATAGCACAAACCGAATCTGTGACTCTAAAACCGCCGTACAAACCGAACCATGAGTAATTTGAACCGTTACACTTATACTTAACACCTATTCTTATAAAAATCCACCTGCTGCTTCATGTCATTTGCGTTAGAATTTATTTAATGTTCTTAATTGTTTTTCTTGCAGCTATATATCATGGTCTCTGTGTTTGTACAGATGTCTCAAGATAGTGATGATGCTCTGTGTCATTTGTGTGAGTGCAGGTGCTGCGAGGGCAGCAGTACGGCCGCAGCTGTGATGTGTGGAGTGTGGGCTGTGCTATTATAGAGATGTCGTGTGCGAAGCCGCCCTGGAACGCCGAGAAACACTCCAACCATCTGGCACTCATTTTCAAGGTTAGGATAGAACTGTGTATGTGCATGTTTTATGATCGGAAAACTATGTAATTCACCTCATAGAATCAGGTCTCCGCAGTTTCTTAAGTCTTAAATTCAGTCAATGAACTCTAAGGTAGGGCTGCACAATATATGTGACCCTGGGTTATATTTATAGCAATAGCCAAAAATACATTGTATGGGTCAAAAGTAAAGATCATGTTTCATAAAGATATTTTGTAAATTTCCTACCGTTAATATATCAAAACTTCATTTTTGATTAGTAATATGCACTGATAAGAACTTCATTTGTACAACTTCAAAAGTGATTTTCTCAATATTTAGATTTTTTGCACCCTCAGATTCCAGATTTTCAAATAGTTGTATCTCAGACAAATATTGTCATCAATGGAAGGCTTATTTTTTCAGCTTTCAGAAGGTTTGGTTATATAAATTTTTATTTTTTGAAATTTATGATTTTGTTTTGTTTTGTGGTGTAGGGTAATGTAATGATATGATTATTGTGTTTTTGATGTGCAGGTCACGATATGTATATTGCAATGGTTTATGATCAAGGTTATTTTTGTAAGTGAAACCTAAAACTAATACAAAAATGACATTTTTAGTAAACTGAAATAAAATATAAAATAAAACTAACAACAGTTATTGAAAAACTAACTAAAATAATTATGAAAAAAATAATTATAATTATAATAAAATACATAACACAGCCAACATATGTTGGTTATATATTTTTTTAAGTATATTTTAATACAATTGACCATGATTTTAGAAAAAATATATAATGTATTGAATATCGCATTATTTAGCATGCTGTCACATTTTTCTTCAGTATCGCTTAGCCTTACTCTAAGGCCATAAAAAGTCTTAAATAGTATAACGTCTATATTATTTTAAGAGCTCTTAAATTTAGGAATTGAAAAGCAGGAATCATCATACTGCCTTATGTACTTACAACAATAACACTGATGAATAACATGTGAACACATATGTTATAGATGCTGGAAGATTGCATATCCTATCTCCCTCATCTTTTCAAACGTCATTTCAAAATAAGAGTCCCGGTGTATTTTGAGCTTATTTATAAGTAAAACTTATTATGCATGAAATCTTTTTTTCTAGTTATTATTGGTATTTTGAAGACATCTGGAATTTAATTCAGTGTCTCTCTGTGCCGACCGTCAGTATGTAGATTTTTCAGACGTCAGCACAAAAATCAGTTTAATGCCTTTCTTTAAACACATTATTATCATATCAGCAAAACCCACTATCAACCTCTAATTAAAAACAGAAGATGAGGCGTTTTTCTCCAGCCCTAACATGTGTGTATATTTGAACTCCGGCCTGTGTTTAGACGTGTACAGACTAACCCATCTCTCTCATCCCCGTCTCCTCTCCCAGATCGCCAGCGCTACCACAGCGCCCACCGTCCCGCCCCAGCTGTCTCCAGGCCTGCGGGACGTCACCCTGCGCTGCCTGGAGCTCCAGCCCTCCGACCGGCCGGCCTCCAGAGAGCTGCTGAAGCATCCCATCTTCCGGCACAGCTGGTAGAGCCGGCGCGGCGCCGCGAGACGTCAGACTACTGAAGGCCGCGTCCGGCCTGTGCTCATACTGCTGTCCTGTGTTCCTAGTGCCAGTTCTTCTGTCTCTCTCTTGCCTGAACAATCAAAACACAGTCACTGAACAGAGCCCTGAATGCTGTAGCCCCAACACCTGATGCAAAAACACGCTCGCACATGGATAAAAGTGCCATTTCTGTTTTTACGTTAAGACCTCTGCTCTGTTTACTCTCTGAAATCAGGTGGTCTTTAGTAATAGAGAGGCTGAGATCTGAACACACTTGCTGCATGTCGGCCCTCACGCTTTGTTTTACACCATGAATGTGGTTTGGTGAAAGACAAATCTTTGCTAGTTGAACTAGCACACCGCTGAATGTGAATGCTTATGATGCCCGTATGGTTCGCTTTTCATTTCTGAATGGAGATCATGTGTATAAATATCTGGTTTTACTTGTTTTAGCTCAATGGGTGTAATTGGGAAAGCTATGCCCCAATTTCAGACTGTGAGATGTGTATATATAATTCTTATTGTACTTGTTGGAAAGTCTCACTGGAACATCATTTCTGATCTCCAACTCCATTTCAGTTTGTATGTTGTGATTTGACTCATGATTCAGTTGGAATTACTCAGCCATGTTTTTGGTGCTGTTCTGTTCACATTCACGAAAATCCGACAGGCGTTTTGTAAACGATCAAGCTTCCTAAAGGAGTGTCCAGCTCCTGAATATTTCCTCATGTGTTCTTTACGCTTTTGCGAGCGTACATGCTGTTGAACCTTTCAGTGCTCTTAAGCATTGTTTTCCCAAAAACAGTTAACGTTATGCATGTTCTGAAGACGTGTCCGGTGTATGAACTGTAGCTCTTCGAGTCTTGTTGCTGTTTAGGTTAAAAGGTTTTTTTGAAAGATTTTAACAGAATATATCGATGACCTTATTTGGACTCCCTTCACACAAATCTCAGAGTTTTAAACGTGACGATTTCAAAACTATTTTTAATAGTAACGTTATTTAATTGGAAAATTCTACTACTTTGTGGAATTGAGTTCTGATGTAAATATGAATTTTGGTAGCTAAATGTATTTTACTTGACTCCTGCAATGTTTTTTTGTTTTGTTTTTAAACCACACTTCTCATCATAAATATGTATTTCGTTCTTGCATTTGGGTGTATTTTCTTTTTCTCTTTTTCTGTGCCTTTATAAAAGCTTTAAAGTTATGCACTCTGTCTTTTTATATACTGGAAAGGTGTCTGTTTCAGTCAGCTTCATAAAATCTAATCAGTATTA